>NC_052318.1:2030143-2211058 GCF_016432855.1 Salvelinus namaycush | reverse complement strand
TTATAAATTTGCAACAAAAAAATCAAAACCTGTTTTTACTTTGTCATTGTAAGGTATTGTGTGTAGATTGATGAGTGGAAAAACTATGTAATCCATTTTAGAATAAGGCTGTAATGTAACAAAATGTGGAAAAAGTCAAGGGTTCTGAATACTTTCCGCATGCACTGTAACTACATAGTATACACTCCAGGGACTAGTTATAACTTATAACTATGTAGTATCCACTAAAGGGAACTAGTTATAACTTATAACTACATAGTATACACTCCAGGGACTAGTTATAACTTGTAACTACATAGTATACACTCCAGGGACTAGTTATAACTTGTAACTACATAGTATACACTCCAGGGACTAGTTATAACTTATAACTACATAGTATACACTCCAGGGACTAGTTATAACTTGTAACTACATAGTATCCACTCCAGGGACTAGTTATAACTTGTAACTACATAGTATACACTCCAAGGACTAGTTATAACTTATAACTACATAGTATCTACTCCAAATCAAATCAAATCAAATGTATTTATATAGCCCTTCGTACATCAGCTGATATCTCAAAGTGCTGTACAGAAGCCCAGCCTAAAACCCCAAACAGCAAGCAATGCAGGTGTAGAAGCACGGTGGCTAGGAAAAACTCCCTAGAAAGGCCAAACTAGGGAAGAACCTAGAGAGGAAACCAGGCTATGAGGGGTGCCAGTCCTCTTCTGGCTGTGCTGGGTGGAGATTATAACAGAACATGGCCAAGATGTTCAAATGTTCATAAATGACCAGCATGGTCAAATAATAATAATTACAGTAGTTGTCGAGGTGCAGCAAGTCAGCACCTCAGGAGTAAATGTCAGGTGGTTTTTCATAGCCGATCATTAAGAGTACTCTACCGCTCCTGCTGTCTCTAGAGAGTTGAAAACAGCAGGTCTGGGACAGGTAGCACGTCCGTTGAACAGGTCAGGGTTCCATAGCCGCAGGCAGAACAGTTGAAACTGGAGCAGCAGCACGGCCAGGTGGATGGGACAGCAAGGAGTCATCATGCCAGGTAGTCCTGAGGCATGGTCCTAGGGCTCAGGTCCTCCGAGAGAGAGAAAGAAGAGAGAAAGAGAGAATAGAGAGAGCATACTTAAATTCCACACAGGACACCGGATAAGACAGGAGAAGTACTCAGATATAACAAACTGACCCTAGCCCCCCGACACATAAACTACTGCAGCATAAATACTGGAGGCTGAGACAGGAGGGGTCAGGAGACACTGTGGCCCCATCCGATGATACCCCCGGACAGTTATATACTCCAGGGACTAGTTATAACTTATAACTACGTAGTATCCACTCCAGATACTAGTTATAACTACATAGTATCCACTCCAGGGACTAGTTATAACTTATAACTACATAGTATCTACTCCAGATACTAGTTATAACTACATAGTATCCACTCCAGGGACTAGTTATAACTTATAACTACATAGTATACACTCCAGGGACTAGTTATAACTACATAGTATACACTCCAGATACTAGTTATAACTACATAGTATCCACTCCAGGGACTAGTTATAACTTATAACGACATAGTATACACTCCAGGGACTAGTTATAACTTATAACTATGTAGTATCCACTCCAGGGACTAGTTATAACTTTTAACTACATAGTATCTACTCAAGGGACTAGTTATAACTTATAACTACATAGTATCCACTCCAGGGACTAGATATAACTTATAACTACATAATAAACACACCAGGGACTAGTTATAACTGCATATTTTACACTCCAGGGACTAGTTATAACTTATAACTACATAGTAAACACTCCAGGGACTAGTTAAAACTACATAGTATCCACTCCAGGGACTAGTTATAACTTATAACTACATAGTATCCACTCCAGGGACTAGTTATAACTTATAACTACATAGTATACACTCCAGGGACTAGTTAAAACTACATAGTATCCACCGAGGACTAGTTATAACTTAGAACTACATGTATCTACTCCAGGGACTAGTTATAACTTATAACTATACATAGTATATAACGCCAGGGACTAGTTATAACTTATAACTACATAGTATCCACTCCAGGGACTAGTTATACTTATACTACATAGTATCCACTCCAGGGTACTAGTTATAACTATAACTACATAGTATCTACTCAGGGACTAGTTATAACTTATAACTACATAGTATCCACTCCAGGGACTAGTTATAACTTATAACTACATAGTATCCACTCCAGGGACTAGTTATAACTTATAACTACATAGTATCTACTCAAGGGACTAGTTATAACTTATAACTACATAGTATCCACTCCAGGGACTAGTTATAAATTATAACTACATAGTATACACTCCAGGGACTAGTTATAACTACATAGTATACACTCCAGGGACTAGTTATAACTTATAACCTCATAGTATACACTCCAGGGACTAGGTATAACTTATAACTACATAGTATGACAACCTCCAGGGACTAGTTTTTAACTACATAGTATCCACTCCAGGGACTAGATATAACTTATAACTCATAGTATCCACTCCAGGGACTAGTTTATAATCTATACTACATTAGTATCACTCCAGGGACTTTGTATAACTTATAACTACATAGTATACACTCCAGGGACTAGTTATAACTTATATAACTACAATAGTATCTATTCAAGACTAGTTATAACTTATTAAATACATAGTACCACTCCAGGGACTAGTTATAATATAACTACATAGTATCCCCTCATCACGAAGGACTAAGCAGTTAACAAAAAACAATGATAGTAATCCACTCTCCAGGGTAGACTAGAGAGCTAAGCATAGTATCATCAGAGGATAAGTAACACACAGAAATAAAGTTTCTATTAATATCATACTAGATATTTAAATATACATACTCAGAGGCTACATAGTATATACTACTAGTAGTTATAATTAACTACAATAGTACTCAAACTGTGGACTAGTTTATAATTTCGATTTAACTACATAGTATCTCAGCTCCAGGGACTAGTATAACTTATAATCTACTATAGTATTATCACTCCTTAACTCGAGCAGTATACTAACTATAAAATTTTAAAAATTCAGGAACACGACACTCAGGTTTTTATTATGTACATAGTATATACATCATATGTATGGAATGTAGTTTAACTTTAACTACAATTATACACTCCAGGACTAGTTTTTATAACTACTATATCCTACAACTATTATATCACTCCAGGAACTAGTTTATTAACGCATACTTATCCACTCCCAGGGACTAGTTATAACTTATAACTACAGTTAGTATCCACTCCAGGACTAGTTATAACTTACACTACTAGTATCCACTCCAGGACTAGATCTAACTTATATACTACATAGTCATGACGCAGCTCCAGGGACTAGTTATAACTTATAACTACTAGTATCCACTCCAGGGACTAGTTTATTAACTACATAGTATACCACTCCAGGGACTAGATATAACTTATAAACTACATAGTATCCACTCCAGGGACTAGTTCTATAATTAACTTATAACGTACATAGTATACACTCCAGGACTAGATATAAACTTGATTAACTACATAGTATACACTCCAGGGACTAGTTATAACTTATAACTAATAGTATACACTCCAGGGACTGATTAGTACAATTATAACTACATAGTATACAACTCCAGGGACTAGTTAATTAACTACAATATACACTCCAGGACTAGTTAAAACAATAGTATCCACTCCAGGGACTAGTTATAACTTATAACCTCATAGTATACACTCCAGGGACTAGGTATAAACTACAACGCATATATACACTCCAGGGACTAGATTATAACTTATATAACTACATAGTATCACTCCAGGGACTAGTATAAACTATCTACATAGTAAACACTCCAGGACTATTTACTAACTACATAGTATCCACTCCAGGGTACTAGATTATAACTCTATAACTACATAGTATACACTCCATGGACTAGTTATAACTTATAACTACATAGGTATACACTCCAGGGACTAGTTTTACAACACATAGTATACACTCCAGGGACAGTTATAACTTATAACTACATAGTATCCACTCCAGGGACTAGTTATAACTTTAACTCATAGTATCCACTCCAGGGACTAGATATAACTTATAACTACATAGTATCACACTCCAGGACTAGTTATAACCTTATAACACTAGTATCACTCCAGGACTAGTTTTTAACATCATAGTATACACTCCAGATGATAGTAACTATACTTACTAGTGTAATTTCAAGATTTATCCAGGGACTAGTTATATTATAACTACATAGTATCACTCCAGGGACTAGAAATTACTTATAACTACATAGTATACACTCCAGGGACTAGTTATAACTTATAACTAGTATATCACTCCAGGGCTAGTTAGTAATTATACTACATAGTATACACTCCAGGGACTAGTTATAACTACATAGTATCCACTCCAGGGACTAGTTTAATACACTACATGTATACACTCCAGGGCTAGTTATAAACTTATAACCCATAGTATACCACTCCAGGGAACTAGTTATTAACTACATAGTATCACACTCAGGGCAGTTAATATAACTTACTAACTACATAGTATCACACTCCAGGGACTAGTTATTAACGACATAGTAAACACAACTATGCCCTAGGGACTAGTTATAACTTATAACACATTGTATACCAGACTTCCATACATATACACTCCAGGGATACAAACTATATAACTACATAGTATACACTCCAGGGACTCTAGTTTTAACGACTAGTAACACTCCAGAACTAGTTATAAATCTATATAACGACATAGTATCCACTCCAGTGGACTAGTTAATATCTTATAACTAATAGTATACACTCAGGGACTAGTTTTAACTACATAGTATCCACTCCAGGGACTAGATATAACTTATAAATACATAGTATCACTCCAGGGACTAGTTATTAACTTATAACATACAGTATTTAATACATCGTCCAGGGACTGTAGTTATAACTTATAATCTACATAGCTATCACTCCAGGGACTAGGTTATAACTTATAACGTACATAGTATCCACGTCCAAGGACTAGATATATACTTATAAATACATACGTATGCCACTCCAGGGACTAGTTTATACACTTATAACTACATAGTATCCACTCAGGGACTAGTTAGTAACTACTTATAGACACTGACATGGAGTACTCCACTCCAAGGTACTTATATACTACAACTTCATAAATACATAGTATCACCTCCAGGGACTAGTCACTAGACGTTTTATTGGAACTAGCAAGTAGTTACACTCCAGGGACTAGTTATTATACCTATCCACTCAGGGACTAGTTAATACATGTAACACCCAGCGTCTACATGTCCTCAGGACTAGTTTACTTAAACTACTAGTATACACTCCAGGGCACTAGGTTTATAACTTATAACAACTAGAGTCATATTTATCCCAACCCTCCAGGGAGCTATTGTTTATTTCACGCTATAGGCTTATATGTACACTCACATCAGTCTACATCATCCACTCCGCAGGGTACTATGGATTACCCTTAACCGTACATAGTTATCCACTCCATGGACTAGTTTTAACTTACATAGTATTAGTGCCCTTGTTTTTCAGGTTTCGCTCCGTACTTATAACTACATAGTATACACTCCATTCTGTTTATAACTTTAACTACATAGTATACACTCCAGGGACTAGTTTTAACTACATAGTATCCACTCCAGGACTAGTTATAACTTATAACTACATAGTTATACTCCAGGGACTAGTTATAACTACATAGTATACACTCCAGGGACAGTTATAACTACATAGTATACACTCCAGGGACTAGATATAAATTATAACTACATATTATATACTCCAGGGAGTAGTTATAACTACATAGTATCCACTCCAGGGACTAGTTTTAACTACATAGTATACACTCCAGGGACTAGTTATAACTTATAACATAGTATCCACTCCAGGACTAGTTATAACTTATAACTACATAGTATACACTCCAGGACTATTATAACTACATAGTATCCTCCAGGGACTAGTTTTAACTACATAGTATCCACTCCAGGGACTAGTTATAACTTATAACTACATAGTATACACTCCAGGGACTAGTTATAACTACATAGTATCCACTCCAGGGACTAGTTTTAACTACATAGTATACACTCCAGGGACTAGTTATAACTACATAGTATACACTCCAGGGACTAGTTATAACTTATAACGACATAGTAAACACTCCAGGGACTAGTTATAACTTATAACTACATAGTATACACTCCAGGGACTAGTTATAACTACATAGTATACACTCCAGGGACTAGTTTTAACTACATAGTATACACTCCAGGGACTAGTTATAACTTATAACTACATAGTATCCACTCCAGGGACTAGTTATAACTTATAACGACATAGTATCCACTCCAAGGACTAGATATAACTTATAACTACATAGTATACACTCCAAGGACTAGTTTTAACTACATAGTATACACTCCAGGGACTAGTTATAACTACATAGTATACACTCCAGGGACTAGTTATAACTTATAACGACATAGTAAACACTCCAGGGACTAGTTATAACTTATAACTACATAGTATACACTCCAGGGACTAGTTATAACTACATAGTATACACTCCAGGGACTAGTTTTAACTACATAGTATACACTCCAGATACTAGTTTTAACTACATAGTATCCACTCCAGGGACTAGATATAACTTATAACTACATAGTATACACTCCAGGGACTAGTTTTAACGACATAGTAAACACTCCAGGGACTAGTTATAACTTATAACGACATAGTATCCACTCCAGATACTAGTTATAACTTATAACTACATAGTATACACTCCAGGGACTAGTTTTAACGACATAGTAAACACTCCAGATACTAGTTATAACTTATAACGACATAGTATCCACTCCAGGGACTAGTTATAACTTATAACTAAGTAGTATACACTCCAGGGACTAGTTTTAACTACATAGTATCCACTCCAGGGACTAGATATAACTTATAAATACATAGTATCCACTCCAGGGACTAGTTATAACTTATAACTACATAGTATCCACTCCAAGGACTAGATATAACTTATAAATACATAGTATCCACTCCAGGGACTAGTTATAACTTATAACTACATAGTATCCACTCCAGGGACTAGTTATAACTTATAACGACATAGTATCCACTCCAAGGACTAGATATAACTTATAAATACATAGTATCCACTCCAGGGACTAGTTATAACTTATAACTAAGTAGTATACACTCCAGGGACTAGTTTTAACTACATAGTATCCACTCCAGGGACTAGATATAACTTATAAATACATAGTATCCACTCCAGGGACTAGTTATAACTTATAACTACATAGTATCCACTCCAGGGACTAGTTATAACTTATAACGACATAGTATACACTCCAGGGACTAGTTTTAACTACATAGTATACACTCCAGATACTAGTTATAACTTATAACTACATAGTATACACTCCAGGGACTAGTTATAACTTATAACTACATAGTATCCACTCCAGGGAATAGATATAACTTATAACTACATAGTATACACTCCAGGGACTAGTTATAACTACATAGTATACACTCCAGATACTAGTTATAACTTATAACTACATAGTATACACTCCAGGGACTAGTTATAACTTATAACTACATAGTATACACTCCAGGGACTAGTTATAACTTATAACTACATAGTATACACTCCATGGACTAGTTATAACTTATAACTACATAGTATACACTCCAGGGACTAGTTTTAACTACATAGTATCCACTCCAGGGACTAGTTATAACTTATAACTACATAGTATACACTCCAGGGACTAGTTATAACTACATAGTATACACTCCAGGGACAAGTTATAACTACATAGTATACACTCCAGGGACTAGATATAACTTATAACTACATATTATATACTCCAGGGACTAGTTATAACTACATAGTATCCACTCCAGGGACTAGTTTTAACTACATAGTATACACTCCAGGGACTAGTTATAACTTATAACTACATAGTATCCACTCCAGGGACTAGTTATAACTTATAACTACATAGTATCCACTCCAGGGACTAGTTATAACTACATAGTATCCACTCCAGGGACTAGTTTTAACTACATAGTATACACTCCAGGGACTAATTATAACTTATAACTACATAGTATCCACTCCAGGGACTAGATATAACTTATAACTACATAGTATACACTCCAAGGACTAGTTTTAACTACATAGTATACACTCCAGGGACTAGTTATAACTACATAGTATACACTCCAGGGACTAGTTATAACTTATAACGACATAGTAAACACTCCAGGGACTAGTTATAACTTATAACTACATAGTATACACTCCAGGGACTAGTTATAACTACATAGTATACACTCCAGGGACTAGTTTTAACTACATAGTATACACTCCAGGGACTAGTTATAACTTATAACTACATAGTATCCACTCCAGGGACTAGTTATAACTTATAACGACATAGTATCCACTCCAAGGACTAGATATAACTTATAAATACATAGTATCCACTCCAGGGACTAGTTATAACTTATAACTACATAGTATCCACTCCAGGGACTAGTTATAACTTATAACGACATAGTATCCACTCCAAGGACTAGATATAACTTATAAATACATAGTATCCACTCCAGGGACTAGTTATAACTTATAACTAAGTAGTATACACTCCAGGGACTAGTTTTAACTACATAGTATACACTCCAGATACTAGTTATAACTTATAACTACATAGTATACACTCCAGGGACTAGTTATAACTTATAACTACATAGTATCCACTCCAGGGACTAGATATAACTTATAACTACATAGTATACACTCCAGGGACTAGTTATAACTACATAGTATACACTCCAGATACTAGTTATAACTTATAACTACATAGTATACACTCCAGGGACTAGTTATAACTTATAACTACATAGTATACACTCCATGGACTAGTTATAACTTATAACTACATAGTATACACTCCAGGGACTAGTTTTAACTACATAGTATCCACTCCAGGGACTAGTTATAACTTATAACTACATAGTATACACTCCAGGGACTAGTTATAACTACATAGTATACACTCCAGGGACTAGATATAACTTATAACTACATATTATATACTCCAGGGACTAGTTATAACTACATAGTATCCACTCCAGGGACTAGTTTTAACTACATAGTATACACTCCAGGGACTAGTTATAACTTATAACTACAAAGTATCCACTCCAGGGACTAGTTATAACTTATAACTACATAGTATACACTCCAGGGACTAGTTATAACTACATAGTATCCACTCCAGGGACTAGTTTTAACTACATAGTATACACTCCAGGGACTAATTATAACTTATAACTACATAGTATCCACTCCAGGGACTAGATATAACTTATAACTACATAGTATACACTCCAAGGACTAGTTTTAACTACATAGTATACACTCCAGGGACTAGTTATAACTACATAGTATACACTCCAGGGACTAGTTATAACTTATAACGACATAGTAAACACTCCAGGGACTAGTTATAACTTATAACTACATAGTATACACTCCAGGGACTAGTTATAACTACATAGTATACACTCCAGGGACTAGTTTTAACTACATAGTATACACTCCAGATACTAGTTTTAACTACATAGTATCCACTCCAGGGACTAGATATAACTTATAACTACATAGTATACACTCCAGGGACTAGTTTTAACGACATAGTAAACACTCCAGATACTAGTTATAACTTATAATGACATAGTATCCACTCCAGGGACTAGTTATAACTTATAACTAAGTAGTATACACTCCAGGGACTAGTTTTAACTACATAGTATCCACTCCAGGGACTAGATATAACTTATAAATACATAGTATCCACTCTAGGGACTAGTTATAACTTATAACTACATAGTATACACTCCAGGGACTAGTTATAACTTATAACTACATAGTATCCACTCCAGGGAATAGTTATAACTTATAACGACATAGTATCCACTCCAAGGACTAGATATAACTTATAAATACATAGTATCCACTCCAGGGACTAGTTATAACTTATAACTACATAGTATCCACTCCAGGGACTAGTTATAACTTATAACGACATAGTATCCACTCCAAGGACTAGATATAACTTATAAATACATAGTATCCACTCCAGGGACTAGTTATAACTTATAACTAAGTAGTATACACTCCAGGGACTAGTTTTAACTACATAGTATACACTCCAGGGACTAGTTATAACTACATAGTATACACTCCAGGGACTAGTTATAACTTATAACGACATAGTAAACACTCCAGGGACTAGTTATAACTTATAACTACATAGTATACACTCCAGGGACTAGTTATAACTACATAGTATACACTCCAGGGACTAGTTTTAACTACATAGTATACACTCCAGGGACTAGTTATAACTTATAACTACATAGTATCCACTCCAGGGACTAGTTATAACTTATAACGACATAGTATCCACTCCAAGGACTAGATATAACTTATAAATACATAGTATCCACTCCAGGGACTAGTTATAACTTATAACTACATAGTATCCACTCCAGGGACTAGTTATAACTTATAACGACATAGTATCCACTCCAAGGACTAGATATAACTTATAAATACATAGTATCCACTCCAGGGACTAGTTATAACTTATAACTAAGTAGTATACACTCCAGGGACTAGTTTTAACTACATAGTATACACTCCAGATACTAGTTATAACTTATAACTACATAGTATACACTCCAGGGACTAGTTATAACTTATAACTACATAGTATCCACTCCAGGGACTAGATATAACTTATAACTACATAGTATACACTCCAGGGACTAGTTATAACTACATAGTATACACTCCAGATACTAGTTATAACTTATAACTACATAGTATACACTCCAGGGACTAGTTATAACTTATAACTACATAGTATACACTCCATGGACTAGTTATAACTTATAACTACATAGTATACACTCCAGGGACTAGTTTTAACTACATAGTATCCACTCCAGGGACTAGTTATAACTTATAACTACATAGTATACACTCCAGGGACTAGTTATAACTACATAGTATACACTCCAGGGACAAGTTATAACTACATAGTATACACTCCAGGGACTAGATATAACTTATAACTACATATTATATACTCCAGGGACTAGTTATAACTACATAGTATCCACTCCAGGGACTAGTTTTAACTACATAGTATACACTCCAGGGACTAGTTATAACTTATAACTACATAGTATCCACTCCAGGGACTAGTTATAACTTATAACTACATAGTATACACTCCAGGGACTAGTTATAACTACATAGTATCCACTCCAGGGACTAGTTTTAACTACATAGTATACACTCCAGGGACTAATTATAACTTATAACTACATAGTATCCACTCCAGGGACTAGATATAACTTATAACTACATAGTATACACTCCAAGGACTAGTTTTAACTACATAGTATACACTCCAGGGACTAGTTATAACTACATAGTATACACTCCAGGGACTAGTTATAACTTATAACGACATAGTAAACACTCCAGGGACTAGTTATAACTTATAACTACATAGTATACACTCCAGGGACTAGTTATAACTACATAGTATACACTCCAGGGACTAGTTTTAACTACATAGTATACACTCCAGATACTAGTTTTAACTACGTAGTATCCACTCCAGGGACTAGATATAACTTATAACTACATAGTATACACTCCAGGGACTAGTTTTAACGACATAGTAAACACTCCAGATACTAGTTATAACTTATAATGACATAGTATCCACTCCAGGGACTAGTTATAACTTATAACTAAGTAGTATACACTCCAGGGACTAGTTTTAACTACATAGTATCCACTCCAGGGACTAGATATAACTTATAAATACATAGTATCCACTCTAGGGACTAGTTATAACTTATAACTACATAGTATACACTCCAGGGACTAGTTATAACTTATAACTACATAGTATCCACTCCAGGGACTAGTTATAACTTATAACGACATAGTATCCACTCCAAGGACTAGATATAACTTATAAATACATAGTATCCACTCCAGGGACTAGTTATAACTTATAACTACATAGTATCCACTCCAGGGACTAGTTATAACTTATAACGACATAGTATCCACTCCAAGGACTAGATATAACTTATAAATACATAGTATCCACTCCAGGGACTAGTTATAACTTATAACTAAGTAGTATACACTCCAGGGACTAGTTTTAACTACATAGTATCCACTCCAGGGACTAGATATAACTTATAAATACATAGTATCCACTCCAGGGACTAGTTATAACTTATAACTACATAGTATCCACTCCAGGGACTAGTTATAACTTATAACGACATAGTATACACTCCAGGGACTAGATATAACTTATAACTACATAGTATACACTCCAGGGACTAGTTATAACTTATAACTACATAGTATACACTCCAGGGACTAGTTATAACTTATAACTACATAGTATACACTCCAGGGACTAGTTATAACTTATAACTACATAGTATACACTCCAGGGACTAGTTATAACTTATAACTACATAGTATACACTCCAGGGACTAGTTATAACTTATAACTACATAGTATACACTCCAGGGACTAGTTATACCTTATAACTACATAGTATACACTCCAGGGACTAGTTATAACTTATAACTACATAGTATACACTCCAGGGACTAGTTATAACTTATAACGACATAGTATCCACTCCAAGGACTAGATATAACTTATAAATACATAGTATCCACTCCAGGGACTAGTTATAACTTATAACTACATAGTATCCACTCCAGGGACTAGTTATAACTTATAACGACATAGTATCCACTCCAAGGACTAGATATAACTTATAAATACATAGTATCCACTCCAGGGACTAGTTATAACTTATAACTAAGTAGTATACACTCCAGGGACTAGTTTTAACTACATAGTATCCACTCCAGGGACTAGATATAACTTATAAATACATAGTATCCACTCCAGGGACTAGTTATAACTTATAACTACATAGTATCCACTCCAGGGACTAGTTATAACTTATAACGACATAGTATACACTCCAGGGACTAGATATAACTTATAACTACATAGTATACACTCCAGGGACTAGTTATAACTTATAACTACATAGTATACACTCCAGGGACTAGTTATAACTTATAACTACATAGTATACACTCCAGGGACTAGTTATAACTTATAACTACATAGTATACACTCCAGGGACTAGTTATAACTTATAACTACATAGTATACACTCCAGGGACTAGTTATAACTTATAACTACATAGTATACACTCCAGGGACTAGTTATACCTTATAACTACATAGTATACACTCCAGGGACTAGTTATAACTTATAACTACATAGTATACACTCCAGGGACTAGTTATAACTTATAACGACATAGTATACACTCCAGGGACTAGTTTTAACTACATAGTATACACTCCAGGGACTAGATATAACTTATAACTACATAGTATACACTCCAGGGACTAGTTATAACTTATAACTACATAGTATACACTCCAGGGACTAGTTATAACTTATAACTACATAGTATACACTCCATGGACTAGTTATAACTTATAACTACATAGTATACACTCCAGGGACTAGTTTTAACTACATAGTATACACTCCAGGGACTAGTTATAACTTATAACTACATAGTATACACTCCAGGGACTAGTTATAACTACATAGTATACACTCCAGGGACTAGTTATAACTACATAGTATACACTCCATAGCATACATAGCATACACTCCAGGGACTAGTTCTAACTTGTAACTACATAGTATACACTCCAGGGACTAGTTATAACTTATAACTACATAATAAACACTCCAGGGACTAGTTAAAACTTGTAACTACATAGGACCCAAACTTTTCCCTGATCAGGTATCACAGTCAGGAAACAGTCGGGAAATAGTCAGGAAACAGTCAGGAAACAGTCAGGAAACAGTCAGGAAATAGTCAGGAAACAGTCAGGAAACATTCAGGAAACAGTCAGGAAACAGTCAGGAAACAGTCAGGAAATAGTCAGGAAATAGTCAGGAAACAGTCAGGAAATAGTCAGGAAACAGTCAGGGCCATATCCCAAAGGTATAATATGGATTTATGGGTGCTCCATACTGAAAGCCTAATTGAAAAGATCAAGCTGAGTTTGAGCTTGCATCTAGATATGAGTCACGTTCAGCGATTTACAGTTGATCTTTTTGATAGAGGTATGCCAATATCTCTCCATGCGATCACATTTCTGATTTTTCACACTGTGGCATTTGATTAACCCTATTCTCTGTTTGCGCTAGCTTGGTACACTAACACTACCATTCAGATGATTTTAAATTAAAGACACTTATTTCCCCCAGTCGTTTAATTAAAAATGTATTCTGTTTTACATCAAGATTATTTTTGTGTTTAATTGTAGAGTTTTTCTCTCTCTCTCTAGTTTAGAACAAATGTAATATTTACAGATTCCATAAAGAGACTGTTTTAAACACATTCAAACCACTATAACTCTCCTAGCTGCTTCACCTCTGCCCGAGCAGCAGGTCCACAATGCCCCCAGCATGCATTGCTTACGGAGCAATTCCACTATTTAAAGCTTTCATTTGTGATTTGCTGACCAGTTGCTGACTTGAGTTTTTATCCTTGTAGCCTGTGGTCATTTAACATGGCGATTACATTACTAAAGAGCTACAATGGACTGGACAATGCCAGAGAGCTTTACATGTCACTGATGTCATCGGCTGTAAAGAATAGGATTCTGCAGTTGGTCAGAATATCACAGTGTTTACAACGAGAGGCCACCAACAGGGTTGAGAGAGAGAGAGAGAGCGAGAGAGTTTCTGGTTAGAAGGTGTGTGTTTATAGTGTGTTGGTTGAGCATGGTTCCATGGTTGAGCATTTGAGAGTCTGTGTGAAGGTGTGTTGGCAGGCTAAAAGAGATTATATCCTTTCCCACAAGGCAACGTGTTTTTTTGAGATCCAAAGGAGTCTGGGTTTTAAGACTTTTAATTTTCTGAAATTAAAAGTTGTAATTTAAGTTGGTAATTAATATCATAGATAAATGTGGCAAACAAAATGACATTTATTGAATCTAATCTCATCATACTCTACTGTACCATCAAACCACTTATATTCCATCGTTTACTGTATTCCCATAATTATTCAGCCATGCTCTGATATACCAACAATAAAGGCATCAACTATACCAAATATATCCTTTAGTGGACAGACGGACAAACTACATGTATCTATTTTATACATGTATCTAATTCTTTGATTCTTTGCATTGTCTTAACCCATATTGATTATAGCAATTGATAAATTGCCTATTGTATAACTAATTATTAATTGTGTAAGATCAAAAGCAATTTGATCTTGTAAGTTTCAGCTAGTGTTATCTGTTGCATTAAGCAAGGTACCAATATTGTTTTGATTTTCACAAAAGAAAGTTCTCAGTTGTATTAGAGGGTAGAGGGTGTGGGTATGTAGAGGGTGTGGATTTCCAGAGGGTATACATGTGGTGGGTATGTTATAAAACCTCACTCCCATTTGAAAATATCATCTTCCCTCTGTTACAGTAGACATTCACCATTTAGTCATCTGCTTCAGGGCCACTCTTATCCTACCAGATACTGTGATTATAATACGAGGACATACAGTATAGATTGCGGGAGGTCAGATAGAACAAAATGATACAGATACAGCCACCAAGTATTAGGTTTTGTTGTGGAATTTGTTAGATATTAGATTTCGTATTTGTTAGATATTAGGTTTTGTTGTGGAATTTTTTAGATATTAGGTTTTGTTGTGTAATTTGTTAGATATTAGGTTTTGTTGTGTAATTTGTTAGATATTAGGTTTTGTTGTGGAATTTGTTAGATATTAGGTTTTGTTGTGTAATTGTTAGATACTGTTGCACTGTCAGATCTAGAAGTATAAGCATTTCGCTATACTTTCAATAACATCTGCTAACCATGTGTATGTGACCAATAACATCTGCTAACCATGTGTATGTGACCAATAACATCTGCTAACCATGTGTATGTGACCAATAACATCTGCTAACCATGTGTATGTGACCAATAACATCTGCTAACCATGTGTATGTGACCAATAACATCTGCTAACCATGTGTAAGTGACCAATAACATCTGCTAACCATGTGTATGTGACCAATACCATTGGATTTGATTTGATGGTATTTAAATAAAACAATCTAATGAATGTAAGGATACATAAATTGTGTTACTGTTTCGGCCTGGGGCGATCTAGAAGTTACAGCTGCCACCCCTCCCGCCCCCCCTAATCTCTCATCTACTACCGTCTATCAATCAAACATGAAAAACTTGTGTTTTTAAATCGTAAGGAATGGGAACTTCCCCCCCACTCATTAAAATAAATGGTGTTACTGTTGATAACCATGTCATTCAGCTTCCCGTTAACATGCTAATATCTTCCACAGAGATGGTAGCCTGAGTCTACTCCCTTCAACATTGTCCCTGCCTGGTCCTGGGCTAATCTGTAGAATAATGAGCAAAACGATCAGGCTCCCTTCAACATTGTCCTTGCCTGGCCCTGGGCTAATCTGTAGAATAATGAGCAAAACGATCAGGCTCCCTTCAACATTGTTCCTGCCTGGTCCTGGGCTAATCTGTAGAATAATGAGCAAAACGATCAGGCTCCCTTCAACATTGTTCCTGCCTGGTCCTGGGCTAATATGTAGAATAATGAGCAAAATGATCAGGCTCCCTTCAACATTGTTCCTGCCTGGTCCTGGTCTAATATGTAGAATAATGGGAAAAATTATCAGGCTCCCTTCAACATTGTTCCTGCCTGGCCCTGGGCTAATCTGTAGAATAATGGGCAAAACGATCAGGCTTCAAAGGGAAAGACAGACACTTGTTGACCCTGTGTGTGATCCTGAGTGGCCAGCTTGTTTGTCTGCCAGCTGGCTAGTTGTGGGTACTGGGTAGGTAGTTAAAGTAACAGTAGTCAGATAGTATTAGTAGTAGTAGTTTGATTTCAACTAATTTAAACATTCTGTCATAAAGAACACATGTCCATAAAAAACATGTTTTCCCATCTCAAAAATACTATAGTAAGTGCCTATTAAGTGCCAAATAAAATAACAGGGTTGACAATTGTATCTTTTAAATCAGCCATAAATCCCCTTGTGACAGAGGGAATGAAAGCTTGTTGTGTGCAACAGGGAGGGGCAATTGAAGGCAAGCTTCACAAAGAAAATGCAATTGTTCTATTTCTAGGCTGTGTATCTATGGGTAGCAGGGTTGACATGTTACGCTCGAACACACTTATTTTCCCATCACAAAACACCAGAAAATGGCCGGCTCACCTGCTTCTACACTATGACTTGACAATTAGATGTTAAGTGTTTCTTTTGAATATATATCTATTTTTTTTAAAGGAATAGTTTCCCCATATTAAAATGATAGTTCAGTTCACATAACAAGGTCGACCTGAAAATGAGGGACAGACGTAAATTAATTGTACATACTTTTAATAGTAGATGTCGCCAACAAAACAATAAACAATACCAAAACAAACCGTGAAGCTTAAGGTTATGTGCCATCAAACAAAGTTAACTTCCCACCAACACAGGTGGGAAAAAGGACTACCTAAGTATGGTTCTCAATCAGAGACAACGATAGACAGCTGCCTCTGATTGAGAACCATACCCGGCCAAACACAAAGAAATAGAAAACATAGAAATAAAGAAACTAGAATGCCCACCCTAGTCACACCCTGGCCTAACCAAAATAGAGAATAAAAGCCTCTCTATGGCCAGGGCGTGACATTAATCACTAATCATATGCAATAAATAAGAATCTTCAGAAATGACTTTATCAAAGCAACAAAATAACTAGGGCTTTACATTGATGGTGAAAATTTGAGAAGTTTGGGGATTAAGTTGAGGGAGGGGCATGTAAAAAGGCTGAATTTTGTCACTTTACAAAAAAAATATATCAATAAAGCCTTTCTAGAGATTTATAATTCTCTATGTGGTCTATATTAAAAGAGCACTTCATTTAATATAACAGGCTTTTAATATGCAGTATTGGTGCACAATTTCTACTTAAAATATGAAAGTCACTCATTTAAGCCACTCATTTAATTTAACTCATTTTCAACAGAGGGCCCTAGGATCTCACGTGGGCTGTTTACAACAGGCCCAGCGATGCATGTTAGGGTTTGCAGGCCTCATCATGTCCACCACTCCCATGAAGCGTAGTAGGTGTAACAGGTGTCACTATTCCTGTTTAACAGGCCCAGTAATCCGTTAGAAACATTATGCCTGTTTAACAGGCCCAGTAATCCGTTATAAAGACAACAGGGCTAGAGAGCACATAAACCCTCCTACAATTGTCTGACTGCCTCAGTGTAGTGATGAAGGCACTTTCCTTAGGGGCGACATCACAGAGGATGGGAAGGACAGTTGTAGCCCAATGGAGTGTTCTCAGGGCGTGGACCTGAGAAATTCCCCAGGGGAAGCTCCTAGGCTGTAACTTTCTCTCTCACAAACGTTCACTCTCTGTCATCACCACTAGCTGGCAAGGAAATCCAACAACATTTACAGATAACTAGCTAGGTAGTTTAATCAAAGGAAAGTTAGCTTGTTACCTAGCTGGCCAAATTAACATGATTTGTCATTAGAGTACCCCAGTGTGAGTCATAATACCCATAAAACCTTGCAGTCAAACACAGAAATGGTTCCAAAAGTTTTTTCACCATTCATTTTTTCCCATAGGGGATTTTAGAAACACTTCAAATAAGGTCTGTGTTTCGTGTAGACTTACCCTGATGTGGCATTTTGATAACCGTGTAAATCACTCTCGGACAAGCTGACTTTTATCAATATTTTGCCTGTATTTACCCCCCAAAGTGCTAACTAGCCGCTAATGTGCCTATCATACAGAACTACACATGCCTGTCCAAAGCTTCACGCCACTCACCAGTGCAATGATGATCTGGACGAGACTGACGAATCAAGGCAAAGGTTAGAATCCAAGCCAAATCCAAATCCAGAACAAAGCCAAATCCAGAACAAATTCAAGAAAGCGTACAGTATTATATAGAGCCCTTATTGCATGGAACTTCCTTCCATCTCATATTGCTCAAATTAACAGCAAACCTGGTTTCAAATAAACAGATAAAGCAACACCTCACGGCACAACGTCTCTCCCCTATTTGACCTGGATAGTTTGTGTGTATTGATATGTAGGCTACGTGTGCCTTTAAAAGAAAATGTATATAGCTGTTCTTGTCTATTGATGTTCTGTATTATGTCATTCTGTATTATGTTTCATGTTTTGTGTGGACCACAGGAAGAGTAGCTGCTGCTTTTGCAACAGCTAATGGGGATCCTAATCAAATACCAAATACCAAAAATACTCTTAGCTAAATTCAGTAATTAATATATTGACTAAATTTGTTTAAATGGACAATTCTATGAACTGTATTGGACAAGTTTTCAAGTTTACACACTACCTGTTATCTAGCTAGCTAGCTCGTGGTTGCTTGATAGAAAATTAGTCAAGCTAGATGTCTAGATTAGTGGGGGCTTTTATAAACCAATAGTCTAACTTGATAGTTAACTAGCTACCTAACTTAGATGCCGGTCTTGATAATGTTGATTTGTGTCTTTGTGGCTTAGTTATTTAGTTAGTTACTATTATGACTTGTAGCTACCCTAACTAGCTGTATTATTTAGGTTTGGCTTTTTGAGAGATTTCAGAGATGGACTGATTTAGCATCCTCTCTTGAGTCAACAGTGTGCTAACTTTACTGCGGGAAGACATTGATCTGTTTGCTGTCACTCTCTGGACAGCATGTGCTTATTAGTGTAGCTACTAGGCAAGGTTATGTAACCTTATTTAGTCCTACCTGCTATGGTGGGTTTTAAATTAATTGGTATTCACACGTTTGTTGTTAAATTAGACTTACTGTCATATTATTGATGCCAAATTGCAAACTTTATTTGCACTTTCTCTATTCCAGAACCAATGGGTGTGCCTGAGTCTCATCACCTCTCAACTAGGTCAGCTGGTTCAACCTGGAACACTATTCTCTTGCTTTGGGCTGTTTCAGTCGTTGTAGGAAGTCCTGAAGAGCAAGTGTGAGAGCAGCCCAGCTCTAACACCCGACTTAAATAATAAACTTAAAGAATCAAGGCGATAGGCTATGAGCTGGGCTGGAACAAAACCTTGCACACACTCCTGTCCATTCAGATCTGGAGCAGTCCACCCTTCGATGATATTGATATATATATATTTGGGCTCCCGAGTGGTGCAGTGGTCTAGAGGTGTCACTACAGACCCTGGTTCAATTCCAGGCTGTATCACAACCGGCTGTGATTGGGTGTCCCATAGGGCGGTGCACAATTGGCCCAGCGTCGTCCAGGTTTGGCCGGGGTAGGCCGTCATTGTAAATAAGAATTTGTAAATAAGAATTTGCTCTTAACTGACTTGCCTAGTTAAATTAAAAAGATATAACTCATGCTCCACTCTCAAGTAGAAGTTGAACTTGTTGAACGATGACGAGGTACAGAGGGAGCAGCTGGGAACCAGAAGACTGCAGCCGAGGCAGCACTGGTCCACACCTGCCCTGTCTGTCAGGTGAGTAGTATTGGTTGGTACTGTATGTGCCTTTAGGTTCCTCTCCATGTGTAGACTAATGTACTGGCCTGTGTGGTACAGTCTTTCATATGTGTAGTAGTTTGTTGCATCGTATTGCTTAGTTTATCGTTTGTGTCAATTTTTGAATGAAATCAAAGGCACAGATTGTTAATGTCCTCCATTTTCTGTCCTTGACCTCTATAGACGCAGACCTGATGACGTTCAAGCAACATTTTGAGAGCAAGTATCCCTTTTACTGCAGTGGGCTGAATCAGAGTGTTTCTTGGTAGTCTTTAACAAATCTACTTTGAAACAAAAGTATACAGTATACATCACACACGATTCTAATTATTATTACATATATTTTTTTATGTAACCTTTATTTAACTAATGCAAGTCAGTTAAGAACAAATTCTTATTTACAATGACGGCCTACTCCGGTCAAACTCGGGAACGACGCTGGGCCAATTGTGCGCCGCCCTAATAAGGGACACCCAATCACAGCCGGATGTGTTACAGTCTGGATATGGGCTTAAAAAAAAAGAAAACACCATGTGAGATATAGAGTTGAAATGTATTCAATTTTGATTTTGCATGCCAATATTACACTTTATATACATCACAGAAGAATGAAATATAACAAAACTGTTTGACATAGAAACACCGGATTTTCGGCATAAAAAAAATATACACGTTTATTAATTATGAAATTATGAAAAATATTAATAACGTTCCACCCGTGAGGCCACTAGAGGGCGATTTGATCATTTGACTGCAGGAATGGGCTACAAGTGTTGTACTGTTTTTGCTACCTTTTTTTTCCTCACCTGTGTAATGCTGTCCTCATCCTGCTTATTCTGGGGTTCAGACAGAGGTATATGTGCTGCTCACAATTTACATTAGTGTGCTTGCCCACACATAGCTGCGCATATAGGCTTCGGTGTGCCTAAACCACTGTTTGGCTAATGATTACACTCCAGGTGTTTCTCCATTTACAACTCACCCACCAAAAATCACTATGTGCTATTTTACATTTGATTTTATTTCCTATAATTCTGAAAACGGAAAATAACAAGAATATGTTCTGCTCTCGGATAGTAATAATAGAATGAACAAAAATATAAACATAACTTGTAAAGTGTTGGTCACATGTTTCATGAGCGGAAATAAAAGATCCTAGAAATGTTCAATACCCACAAAAAAGCTTATTTATCAAAAAATGTTGCACACAAATTTGTTTACATCCTTGTTAGTGAGCATTTTCTCTGTTGCCAAGATAATCCATACACCTGACAGGTGTGGCATTTCAAGAAGATGATTAAACAGCATGATCATTACACAGGTGCACCTTGTGCTGGAGACTATAGAAGGCCACTCTAATATATGTAGTTTTGCCACACAACACAATGCTACAGATGTCTCAAGTTTTGAGGGAGTGTGCAATTGGCATGCTGACTGCAGGAATATCCTCCAGAGCTGTTGACAGAGAATTGAATGTTCATTTCTCTACCATAAGCCGTCTCCGACTTAGTTTTCAGCATTACGTCCAACCGGCCTCACAACCGTAGACCACGTGTAACCACGCCAGCCCAGGACCTCCACATCCGGTTTCTTCACCTGTAAGATAGTCTGAGACCAGCCACCTGGACAGCTGATGAAACTGTGGGTTTGCACAACCAAAGAATTTCTGTACAAACTGTCAGAATTCCCTCTTGGGGAAGTTCATCTGCGTGCTCATCGTCCTCACCAGGGTCTTGACCCGACTGCAGTTTGGCATTATAATGAACTTCACCGAACACACCTTCGATGGCACACTGGAGAAGTGTTTTTTTTTCACCCCTTTTTTCTCCACAATTTCGTGGTATCCAATTGGTAGTAGTTACAGTCTTGTCTCATCGCTGCAACTCCCGTACGGACTCGGGAGAGGTGAAGGTCGAGAGCCATGCGTCCTCCGAAACACAACCCAACCAAGCCACACTGCTTCTTAACACAATGCCCATCCAACCCGGAAGCCAGCCGCACCTATGTGTCGGAGGAAACACCGTACACCTGGCGACCGTGTCAGCGCGTACTGCGCCCGGCCCGCCACAGGAGTCGCTAGTGCGCGATGAGACAAGGATATCCCTGCCGACCAAACCCTCCCTAACCCGCACGACGCTGGGATAATTGTGCGCCGCCCCATGGGCCTCCCGGTCGCGGCCGGCTGCGACAGAGCCTGGACTCGAACCCAGAATCTCTAGTGGCACAGCTAACACTGCGATGCAGTGCCTTAGACCACTGCGCCACTCGAGAGGCAGAAGTGTGCTTTTTACGGATGAATCCTAGTTTTAACTGTATCGGTCAGATGGTTAACAGCGTGTATGGCGTCATGTGGGTGAGTGGTTTGCCAATGTCAATGTTGTGAACAGAGTGCCCCATGGTGGTGGTGGGGTTATGGTATAGGCAGGCATAAGTTACGGACAACGAACACAATTGCATTTTATCGATGGTTATTTGAATGCACAGAGATACTGTGACGAGATCCTGAGGCCCCGTTGTTGTGTCATTCATACGACGCCATCACCTCATGTTTCAGCATGATAATGCACGGTCCCTTGTCTCAAGTATCTGTACACAATTCCTGGAAGCTGAAAATGTCCCTGTTCTTCCATGACCTGCATACTCAGTCACCAGACATAATGCTCTGGATCGACACATTCCGGTTCCTGCCAATATCCAGCAACTTTACACAGCCATTGAAGAGGAATGGGACAACATTCCACAGGCCACAATCAAAAGCCTGTTGAATGCTATGCGAAGGAGATGTGTCATGCTGCATGAGGCAAATAGTGGTCACACCAGATACTGACTGGTTTTCCAATCCACGCCCCTACCTTTTATTTAAGGTATCTGTGACCGACAGATGCATATCTGTATTCCCAGTCATGTGAAATCCATAGATTAGGGCCTAATGAATTTATTTCAATTGACTGATTTCCTTTTAAATGAACTGTAACTCAGTAAAATCTTTGAAATTGTTGCATGTTGCATTTATATTTTTGTTCAGTGTAGTTCATATGGCGCACTTTGAAGTCCCAGGTGTGTGGCATTGATGAATAAATAATTTTAGCTTTACTTAAAGTCAGATGTTTATGTATAAAAGGCATCTGAACCTGGTGTAGCTTTCAGCCTTTTTGCAGATGTCTTCAATACTATTGTGGATAATTTATGCTCCCATTCGAAAAAATTAAGCGTTAAAGGTAGATCGAACGCCTGGTACACTCCGGAGTTATCAGAAGTCATTCATAAAAGAGATTAGATTTGGGTCAAGGCCAGGAACACAGGCTAAGGCCCTGACTCCTAAACAGCTAATCAAATGGCTACCCAGACTATTTGAATGGGTGATTTGTGATGATTTCTTTGTGATTTCCATGACTGTGTTTTTGTATTTCAATCTGTATATGGTTTGGGTATAATGTGTATATTTATGTTTGTATATAAAGGCCACATTTGTAAAAGAGACCTCGGTCTCAATATGTTTTCCCTGTTAAAATAAAGATGAATATAGATCTACACATTTTAACGGTAGTGTATATATATATATGATGTATTGTTTACTATTTGCCATGATTGATTGGCGACTAGATCTATTCTACTTGTTCACTCATGATTACGGATACATTCTACAATGAGTTTCTCAAATTCAATAAATCAAATGGATTTTATAAAGCCATTTTTACATCAGCAGTTGTCACAAAGAGCTATACAGATACCCAGCCTAAAACACCAAAGAGCAAGCAATGCAGATGTAGAAGCACAGTGGCTAGGAAAAACTCCCTAGATAGGCAGTAAACTAGGAAGAAACCTACAGAGGAACCAGGCACTGAGGGGGTGACATTCCTGTTCTGGCTGTGCCGGGTGGAGATTAAGAGTACACGGCCAGATTTACATTTACATTTAAGTCATTTAGCAGACGCTCTTATCCAGAGCGACTTACAAGTACATACATTCATACTTTTTTTGTACTGATCTTTCTTCAAGATGTTTATACATTCATAGATGACCAGCAGGGTCAAGAGTATTTAGTATTTTATTAGGATCCCTATTATCTGTTGCCAAGGCAGCCACTAATCTTCCTGGGGTCCAAATAGGAGCAAAAATAACACAACACATCACAACAAAACAATAGTTTACATCATGAATAATAAAATAATACATCATACAAGACATTGTGCACTATACAAATTTACGCAGGTTAGCGTTTTTCGTATTGAATCTTGTTCTGGAGGCATCTGTGCAGAGTGATCACAAGCTGGCACAGCCACAAAGAATTATTATATTCTACTGAGCCATTTACTTTATGTTCGTATTATTATATTTTATTAGTTGTTGCATTGTCGAGAATCAAATCAAATCAAATTGTATTTGTCAGAGAGAGAGAGAGAGCGAGAGAGAGAGTTGAAACAGCAGGTCCAGGACAAAGTAGCACGTCCGGTGAAACAGGTCAGGGTTCCATGGCCGCAGGCAGAACAGCAGAACTGGATTGGCAGCATGACTGGGTGGAATGGGGACAGGAACAGCCAGGAGTCGTTAGGCTAGGTAATTCTGAGGCATGGTCCTAGGGCTCAGGTCCTCCGGCTAATCTGGCTTTGAATCTGCAACAGAACATGTTAACAAGGTACTTCTGAATTCTGACACCATGAATTGAAATAGATTTCACCTCGTTATAGTTGGCAGAAATTGTAAGGGATTAAATATTAGACCACTGGCTGAAGAAGTAGAGGATCTGGTCAAATAAGTGTATGTTGCTAATATCATCTAGGTAGCAGAAAACTAGCCTATTCGTGGCACATTGTAAATGTCATTGACATTGACTGTGTCATCGACTGACAGATTGCTATACCATATGATGTGGTTAGCTGATACGCACAAACACCTATCTAGGCGTTTTAAGATCTAGCAGGCGTCAGCAACGCCTGGGCAGAGGAGTGCGACCATGATGTGGTTAGCTGATACTTAAGCCTCGTTCAAGTGCTAGGAAACTCTGAAATGTTCTGCTGCATTCACGTGCTAGTCGGATCTAGGAATCTCTGAAATGTCACTCACTAACTGGTTGTCGTTATACACGTGGCGCGTTCAACAAATCAGCAAGTCGGAAATGTCAGAGTTTCCTAGTTCTGACTAACATGTGAACGCGGCATTCGACTTTCTAACTGGTTGTAGCTATACACACCCCACATTCAACCAGTTAGCGAGTCGGAACATTTTTAGTTCTGACCGGCACCGGAACACCTCTTCCACCGGTCCTACTTCACTCTCCTTTTCAGCTAATTTATCACCTGGTTAACTTAACAAAAGGCACATCTCAATAGGTGGTCCAGGTATCCTTATGACATGGCACAAGTGGAGGTGTGTGCCTTTGCTCTTCTCTTCTCTAATGCTCCTCCATTGTTCCTCAAGCAAGGGAGGAGACCGATGACATCACGAATTCCCATCAGACCAACTCCTTGAATGCCCTACTCATGGAAGTTTTGCAGGTGTCTAAACAACACATTTCTTTCTCAAAACGAATTTGTTTACCCTTTAGTGTGTGTGCTTTACTGTATTTATACTTGGGATATCGCTTTTGAACAGTAACAGCTTAAAAAAAAAAAATGTTGGAGGATGTCTTGAAAACACCTATCAGAAGCTGTAAGATCTGGCATGCATCAGCAACGCCTGGGCATAGGAACAAGCCCGTTGTCATGTCTGTCTTCGGCAGGAGCAATGGTGATTAAACGGTCTCAAGAAAATGTTGATATGGGGATAATGTTAACTATCTAAGTTTCAAGTTTTAATGTCACATGCACAAATACAGTGAAATACCTTTCTTCACTGTACTTGTGCATGTGACATTAAAACTTGAAACTAAGCTAGCTAACATTATCCCCTTATCAACATTGTTTTAAGACCGTTTAATCACCACTGCTGCTGCACAACGAGACAGATATGACAATGGGCTCGTTCCTCTGCCCAGGCGTTGATGATGCGTAGGTACATTGGTTGGAGAAAAAAGTACATAGCTAATTTACCACAATGTTTAGGCAGATTTACAAAGTTCCTAGCTAACTTGTAAACATTACTTCTAGCTAGCTTGCTAGATGGGAAAATGAGCCCTTCTGCTGCTTGACAGGCAGAAACCACAATGGATTTAAAAAAATATATATATATACAGTACCAGTCAAAAGTTTGGACACACCTACTAATTTCTTTATTTTGACTATTTTCTACATTGTAAAATAATAGTGAAGACAACAAAACCATGAAATAACACATATGGAATCATGTAGTAACCAAGAAGTGTTAAACAAATCAAAATATATTTTATATTTGAGATTCTTCAAAGTAGACACCCTTTGCCTAGATGACTGCTTTGCACATTCTTGGCATTCTCTCAACCAGCTTCAACTGGAATGCTTTTCCAACAGTCTTGAAGGAGTTCCCACATATGCTGAGCACTTGTTGGTTGCTTTTCCTTCACTCTGCGGTCCAACTCATCCCAAACCATCTCAATTGGGTTGAGGTCGGGTGATTGTGGAGGCCAGGTCATCTGATGCAGCACTCCATCACTCTCCTTCTTGGTCAAATAGCCCTTACACAGCCTGGAGGTGTGTTTTGGGTCATTGTCATGTGGAAAAACAAATGACAGTCCCACTAAGCGCAAACTAGATGGGATGGCGTATCGCTGCGTAGCCATGCTGGTTAAGTGTGCCTTGAATTCTAAATAAATCAACAACAGTGTCACCAGCAAAGCACCCCACACCATCACACCTCCTCCTCCATGCTTCACAGTGGGAACCACACATTCGGAGATCATCCGTTCACCTACTCTTCGTCTCACAAAGACACAGCGGTTGGAACCAAAAATCGAATATTTGGACTCATCAGACCAAAGGACAGATTTCCACCGGTCTAATGTCCATTGCTCGTGTTTCTTGGCCCAAGCAAGTCTCTTCTTCTTATTGATGTCCTTTAGTAGTTTTGCTGTTGTTGTAGCATTTGGACCATGAAGGCTTGATTCACACAGTCTCCAGTTGAACAGTTGATGTTGAGATGTGTCTGTTACTTGAACTCTGTGAAGCATTTATTTGGGCTTCAATTTCTGAGGTGCAGTTAACTCTAATGAACTTATCCTCTGCAGCAGAGGTAACTCTGGGTCTTCCTTTCCTGTGGTGGTCCTCATGAGAGCCAATTCCATCATAGTGCTTGATGGTTTTTGCGACTGCACTTGAAGAAACTTTCAAAGTTCTTGACATTTTCCGTATTGACTGACCTTCATGTCTTAAAGTAATGATGGACTGTCATTTTATTTTAGCTGTTCTTGCCATAATATGAACTTGGTCTTTTACCACATAGGGCTATCTTCTGTATACCACACCTACCTTGTCACAACACAACTGATTGGCTGTGGAATAAATAAATTCCACAAATTAACTTTTAACAAGGCACACCTGTTAATTGAAATGCATTCCAGGTGACTACCTCATGAAGCTGGTTGAGGAAATGCCAAGAGTTTGAAAATCTCAAATATATTTTGACTTGTTTAACACTTTTTTTGGTTACTACATGATTTCTACAATGTAGAAAATAGTACAAAATAAAAAAACACCCTGAAATTACGAGGTGTGTCCAAACGTTTGACTGGTACTGAATATGGCTAAAACATTTACCTAAAAACAATACTTGTCACGTAGAGTACACATGTATTTTTATATCACTCAAATCGAATTAAATTGTGGCCAATATTGAGAGATAGAGGTATACTCCAGCGATGTTTTGCAATGTAATCCATTGGAGTAGGCTGTAGGTTTGCCACCCAGCTGGGAATGGATTGCTTTTTAAACGTAACGAAATATGGCGTTATTGATAACAACCTATTGCGCGCACATCTTTGCGTGGTTACTCCCCTCCATCGTACGTGCGCGCACCCTTTATCGCGTGGTGGTGATCATCCATATTGCTGCTAGTGGTGGAGATTATCTTGTAATTTTAAAGTCTTTCGGACGCTTTTTATATGTTTTAATTCAACACAAACCACTCTGCGTCTTAGACTGAAGGCTATTTGGTCTAGGGGTGGAGTGGAGTAACGATAGAAACGAGTTTACTCGAGGAATACTGGACATTTTCATTCTTGAGTTGAAGGCGAATTTGGGGATATCGTGAGGAAAAGGGGAAATGGCCACTCAGGTGGAGACTCTCCTACCCAACAATCCTCTTATCAAAGAAGAGGAGCATGGGCATGCTAGCAAGATGATACAACACGGAGAGGACTGTCTGGAAAAGGGGGCCAAGCAGACGGGTGTTGCCGACGACGGCAGCAATATGAAAGCAGACAACTCGGAACTGGGGGGGGTCGCAATGAAGGAGCAAAACTCCAAACAGGCTAAAGAAGAGAGTAACAATCAAGAGAAAGACATCCTCGATCAAGAGAAGCACACGACTGGACAAACGGAAGACTGTGTGAAATGTAGCAAAAAGGAGTTTGCTGAAGCACCCCCGCCCAAGGTGAACCCATGGACTAAGAAAATGAATGCGGTGACCGTGGTCAACGTGAATGGACAAGCACATCATGGTTTGTATTCCTCCCATAACAACATTTTTTTGTGGTGACTACTGCGTTTATGGTGCATTCACCTGAGCCACATAAATGCCAAGAATGATCTGCTGTCAGATATGATAGTGGGGAGTTCCTCGCAGGATAATGCTGCATTGCAAGCTTGCTCGCATCTAGTAGACTGCTCTAACTAGCTATATATAGAGCAAGGCCCCAAACTATTTCTGGAATAGTAGATTGTAAGCTCCTTCTAAGATCTAATTGGAGTTGACGTTCCAAACATGGTACTCATCTCTTTCAGAAGAACACCTACTTTGTACATTTGTGCAAATGCAATAACAAACGTTAGCTAGCTAAGTTTTTTGTGTGTTTTTTTTTGTTGCTAGCGTCAGGCCTCAGTCGGGTTCAAGTTGAACCTAGTGAGGTTTCATGTGTCGTGATATTTTAACACCATCGTTACACTTACTAGACGCCTGGGCGTCATTTTTTCTTTGCACAATTCTGTCTCTTTGTGCTAGTTGCCGATGAAGTGACTTGCTAACTAATTTAACTAGTTAGCATGGCTGTATAGACGAAGTCTGACCTGAAGCAGCAATGCGAATGACTACCATAGTCACGGGTGACACGCGCTTTGGGTTTTAACTTTTACTATTAAACGCCAGGTATAGCATAGTCATTTTACTAGGCACTATTTTTGTCCAGGTTTGTGAAGCACTGTTTACAGTGACATACTACCAATTCGATATTTGAAGCTCCTGTTTTCACTTGATAAATATTAGCCTAACACGCTGAAAGAGTGCTGATGGCTAACAATAGCGACTAGGCCAAGGTAGCTAATCCTCATGTTCGAGCTAGCTTGGTAAAGCAGACAGCTACCGGAATCCAAATCACGTTATTTATAAACACTACACGTATGGCAGATCGTTTGACACATTGATAAAATATATAATGCAGCCCCCTGAAACAATTTGCGCGGTTTTATCTAACACATAAGACGTTAAACAAATAGCTACATTTAATGGAACGTCACGTGTCCTCTCCACGTGTTCCCGTCCACTAAATGCATAGGAACAATAGTTGTATTTAAAATGTAGCTGGCTGTGTGTATTACGAATGTCTATCAATTTAATTGGTGTCTGTCGTAGAACACGCCAAGTCGTGTGTTAAGATTAGACTGTCATTACGGGCAGATAGCTGGCTCTTAAATTGTAATGATTCATCATGGCTACATCCATCTCATGATCACATGCTAGCTTGGAGCTAGCCACTACACCAGCTAGCCCTTTGCTATGCTAGCCACTTAGCTAGATATAAACGTGGACAACCCAATTTGGTTGCTTGTGGACCTGTCGCCAGAGACGAATAGTCGGATCCGCCTGATAAAGAATAATATGTAGAAAGGACGTCGTTTTAATAGCTAGTTAGTTGGCCGTGTCACCACATGCGTTTGACACCGAGATTGTGAGGAGACCGGTGCAAAATGTGTGTTTCCCAGAATTCCTCAGTAGTTATGTCAAGACAACGTGGTCCCTCAGCCATGTGATTTTTCTATATCGTCGATTATAACGGCGGTAACTAATTGTTGGTACAGTCTAACAGCATATCTCAGCAGAGTGTGGTCGTTGTCATATTATTTAGGGGGCTTTGTTTGCTTGGCTTTTGCGGGAAGGACAAAACGGGCGTAAACAATGCAACTAGGCCTCACTACTCAAACGCTCTCCCCCTCCCCCACGCACAGTGAGCCAGCCAGCTAGCTACTAGCTAGTGTTGCTAGCATCATCAAGTCTGCCACATGTTGTTTTGAAACATGGCGAAATGTTATGCATTACTGTGAAATGTAATGTGAATTGATTCAACACAGTTTTCTTAATCACTAAAGCTGTCATTCAGTGTAAGATTTAAGGTAGTTGACATGTACAAATATTGTCATGTTTGCCTAAATAGTACACGTTGTGCAAAATGCCATATGTCTACATCTTCACAGATCCCTACTAATGTCTCTGATATTATCATGCTTCTTTGAAGCATGGACTATCCCCCAATAAACAGCTTTAAGGGACAATAAAAAAATAATTAGGACATATAGCTAGATTTATTCAACCAATGTTGTGGTTTCATTTTGTCTTGGAGTAGAGGTCTGAAAACATCTGACACTTTGATTTGAAAGTTTAATATCCTTTTTAAGTCTTATTGTTATGTCTGGTTCATATTTTGAGGTTATACACCTGCATACATCTGTTTGTGTGCTATTACCCCTTACAGATGCTTACTTGTTGCCATATTCTCACCAAGTTGGATAAGTACAGGAAGGAAGGGAGGGACTGAAGCATGTTTTGAAGATTTTAAACTGACCATATTTAATTTTGTCAAATCTCATCTGGGATGTTTAACTTGAGTCTAGTATGTATGCACTGTAAGGGCTCAGACACCAATAGAGATTGAGTACACCGATTATTATTTTTATTTTTTTACATTGCGTGTAAAATGTCGGCAGTCAGACGTTTACAGTGGGTGGTCCCTAAAACACAGCGTACTGAATGATTGGCAGACGAACGCTAGATCAGGACTCTCCAACCCTGTTCCTATAGAGCTTAAAGCCTGTTTGTGCTTGATCCGGAAAGGTGGTCAGCGGATCCGTGTGGAAGGTGTGGCTCAAATTGATCTCCGCATCGCTGTGCGCCTCCCAAATTTTGTAACAATGCGGAGGGCTCTGTATAGCTCCGCATTGACGTGATTGGTTGATGGTAGGTGGGGGGGCGAGAGCATGTATAAACTCACTTCTTTGACAAGATCTTTGAATGCCCTGACTTATGCGGAGGCTGTGTCACCGGAAGGGGCAGCACGGCCAATGCAGGTGTCGGATTGACCATGCAGTGCCATTTACTGTCCTGTAGGTTTTTACCGCCAGCGCACCTGATTCTAATAATTATATGGTTGATAAACAGAACCAGGTTAGTTACAGCTGTGGTTGGAGTGAAAACCTACAGGAGGGTAGCTGTCCAGGAATGAGTCTGGTGTCCTGATCTGACTTGTTTTGGCGACTCAGGAATGACTGTCAGGTTTAGTCTGAAACGTTAGTATTCCTTTAGTGCTCTGGAACCTTCAAACAAGTGAAAATTGAGGCCCTCTGTTTTAATTGCATTCGTACTAGTACAGGGCTCTCCAACCATGTTCCTGAAGAGCTACCCTCGTACTAGGTGTTTAAATAAAACAATTTTTAGCTTCAACCCCAGTTGTAACTAACCTGATTCAGTTTAACAACTGAATCAGGGTTTAACAACTATTAGAATCAGGGTGCACTAGATTACGGTTGGCGTGAACCTACAGGACGCTAGCTCTTCTGGAAGAGGGCCCTGTACTAGAGGATCCTCTGATTTTTAAAGTCTTTGTAGAAGGGCCCTCAGACGGTTTTCTTAGTAAGCATAGGCTTAGATTTGATTTGAAGCCCATTTTAAATCTAAAACACATTTTATTTATTTAACCTTTATTTTTACAAAGATTTTTATTTAACTAGGCAATTCAGTTAAGAACACATTCTTCTTTACAATGACGGCCTACCCCGGCCAAACCCGGGGCCAATAATGCACCGCCCTATGGGACAGTGTCTGCGTTCAGTGTCTGCGTTCTCACCTGTCTCCACTTTAGTGTCTGCGTTGTCACCTGTCTGTCTCCACTCTAGTGTCTGCGTTCTCACCCACGAGTGGAGACTCTTTGTTGTTGCCCTGAAACAGAAGGCTACTAGTGAATTGTCCTGAGCCTTTGTAGTTTCAAAGGTGTCAGGACCCTGCTGGGGCCACAACCTGGAAGTGTAGATGGCTGATTGCCTAGTTAAATGAATGAGAGTTAAGGCGTCAGCATGCTTCAGGCTAACCTGTAGGTTTTACCTTCCGTTCGGCTAGCGGCTAACCGAACAAGTGTGCTCGCTAGTGCCGTCCCAGGCAACAAAAAAAAAAATCGTAAGTCGACCAGAAGTCGCCTGTTCTTTCGACCAGTCGATTAGTCTAAATTTTAAAAATATGTATTTTCCATATAGACACCTTATGTGTTTTAGTGAAATCGACTATACAGGCATTTAGCTCACTGTTTGCTGAAATAAGATACAAACGACTCGAGGGAACCAGAAATCAAGATAACCAGACGAAAAATTACCTTAACCTGTCCCGTCCGTCCACCTCTACTGGCTTTCACAGATTCTGTCGTTACTCTCCGGAAGTTGCCGGTAATGGTCCACGTGAATTAGCAAACTTTTTCATGTGGAATGCCAGTTTATCTTACAATTTCTACCGATCTGCGTGCCAGTTATGATTTTTCATATGCACATTGTTGTGGAACAGTTTCATTTATATCTTCGTATCTCAAAATAATTGTCATGTGGTTTAATCAAAATTCTATCTAAATGAAAATGATACAAACTTAAAAAGTAACTTTTATTGCCATTGCCAACTATGTAAAAATAGCCTATAAAGGCAACAAATTAAAAACATTGCAGCCTGCAGGTAGAACATTTCCTGATTTAAAAAAATAAATAAAATAAATGTCCTATAAATCATGTTGGCCAAGCATGGCCCTTCTGCAATGAACTTGACACATTGTATCAACTAATAACTTGGGTCCAGCCTGAAGCTCCTTAAAACAATGTATAAAATATTCTGGGCCCTCAGAGTTTACCGCACCATTGTGCAGGTAGGCCTATTGTATGACTTTCCACTGGATCAGAGTATGACATTTTTCCCTTTCACGTTGAGTGGTTATCAAAAGGGGGAGAGCTGGAAAGATTTTTGAAATACTATCAGTATTTACATTTCTATGCCTACATTCGTGCGCAGGCCTGGTAGCCTATAGGCCTACTTCTATGTGTAATCATTGACATGAGCGGCTCAAACAAAAGACAATGACTCAACTCGTAAATAGAATGAAATTAACCAAAACTTGTTTCTCCCAAGTGTAGCGTAAGTTGTGCGCTCTGCAAACAACGTGTCCACTCTGACAATGAGAACTGGTAAAAGACTGGAATAATATATTTTAATACATTAACAGACATTACCGTAACCAAACAAACATTGTAGATTAGGAAATTATATGAATTAATGGTAAATATGTACTACTGGTGATATATGTAATGGGGAATTGATAGATACTAACAATCAAAAACAATTCACGCAATGAAGTTATGAAACAATGAATGTGCACAAATTGACGGGAGAGAGCTCATTCTGGAGAGAGAAGTGCATTGTGCAGCCGTCCTCCCATTCTTGGACTGTGCCATCCCTGTGGCCTCAGCAATGGCTTAGTCTTGGCCTTCGCAATGGATTAGTTCACTGAGATGGGCGCGAATAAGACAGGTGTCTCGTGTGCATTTAAAAATATATATTTATCTCAGCAAAAAAAAAGATACATCCCTTTTTCAGGATCCTGTCTTTCAAAGATAATTCGTAAAAATCCAAATAACTTCACATATCTTCATTGTAAAGGGTTTTAAACACTGTTTCCCATGCTTGTTCGATGAACAATTAATGAACATGCACCTGTGGAACGGTCGTTAAGAGACTTAAAGCTTACAGACAGTAATGAAAATATAAGACACTAAAGAGGCCTTTCTACTTTATATACATATATATTTACTACTGCTCGACTAAAAATCTTGTTCGACCAGCAGCCTATCAACCAAACAATCGACCAGTCGAATAATTGGGGTGAGCCCAAGTACTCCCTTAAGACATTTGCTTGGAAAAACGAGAAAAAAGCTGAAATAGTATCTGTCCATTTTGATACTCCGTAGCCACTATACACTTCTTCAAAATAGTCACAATTAATCGAATAACTTAAATGACATTAATTTGACTGTTTTTGCCGAGGGGATCTTAGTCGTGTGTTTATACATCTAACTAAGCTGTATAATTCTAAATGAAAACGACTAGTCTCTTGTTGCATGACCAAGACCTTACTGAAGAATCCCTACTGTTGACCAGTCTTGTTCGGCTAGCAGCCTATCGACCAAACGGTCCCCAACGAAGGAGCGTGGACGTCGGCTACGGGAAACTTCGGCTTGCCTCCAGAAATTTTTTTTGTGCCCGAACAACCGAAAAACCTTTACCCAAAACAAATTAAAAACGTCAGAATATATGCACAAACTCTTCCTATTTTTTGGTGGAGGGCTGGGAAACATGCGGACGCCATTAGTCTGCTTACTAGTTGGTGTAAATACAGTTCTCTCTCGCCGTAGTGAGTGATGCTAGGCTGCAAGTGTTTTGTCTTTTCTTATCAAGTTGTGGCGAAAATAAATAATGTTAGACGTTAATCACTAGTTAGTTGGCTAATAAATGTACTGAGTCTGAGCAAACGTAGCTGACTTGTACAGCCTGATATTAGTGCTGGTGTAGGTCTAAATCAACAGGTTTGTGCAGCAGTTTCTTCTAAATCAAGAGAAGAATAGGTGAAGAATTAGCTAGCTACATGAAGTAAAGTAAAACATTTTAATGTTGGGTCCCCCTGGGAAACACTAACCAACACTAATGGTTCCTACTGTGGCACAATAACTCCTCACTGGCTTTTTACATTCATTGTAATGTCAAACACTGTATTTAAATTACCCACTCATTCTATATAAAAAAAGTAAACGATACCACAAATTTTTTTCTCTCCAAAAAGTAGATGAATAGACAAATAGTGCCCACTTGTATTCTAATTATAGAAATAGATTAGTTATATTTTCATGATTCCAGCAGTCCACCCATGTGTTTTGACCTAAATTGCATTTGCAATATTTAGTTAAAAAATAAGGCCTAGATTTTTTTGTTGTTGCCCATATCGTGCAGCCCTCCGTGGCAGTATGGAAATTCAGAAATGTATGAAAATTGTGGTTGAAATTTGTTTTTATACTGTTAAATCAGAATGGAGAAAGACCCATATGAAATCCCTTAGAATTTGTATTGCCACTCTAGGGTCATGCAGTACTCGTAAAGCAAATGTAGAACTTTTATTATTCAAAAACCATAAAGTACCGTCAAAAAAATGTGAAAAATATTGTGACATTTTTTGTTGTTGACATTTTCACCCAGCCCTAGTTTGTGGTGGAGTAGACTTGACCAGACAGTATGAACTATATATTCAGCTTTGAGTTTTTGTTTGAGACAGACCCTTTTGGGTTCACTGAGGTACCAGTCTACCATGATAATAGGCAAAAAACTATAGGTAGTGAAGTCCTCCCTTCATTTCTCTCGGCTGTTTCCATAGATCAACGCTGTCTACCCAGGTTTGTGTCTCAGCTATGGCCTTATTTATTTTTATCTTTAAAGAGCTGCATCTGTCTGGGCACAGCGATATGGACACATCCCAGTGAAAACTCACTGTTCTAGGGGTGTGGGGTGGGTGGCCACAGGCAGAGATGGTGACCTCCTCTCTGCAGCTCAACCAGCACTGTAGTGTCTGAGCCTGTTACTCAGCGGGTGGTGATGTCACCCTTCTGATCATGTGAACTAGCAAGAGTCTTCAAGAGGGGGGAGGGGGGGGGAGGGGCGGTGTGGCTGCTGTTGGTGGCATGCATCCTGTCTTTTCCTCCATATTTGGTTCTCGCTGGCCTCAGTCATCCTGTGCTGCAGAAGCAGCTCTGCTACTGTGCTCCGTGGATCTAATCCGGCCCAGTTCTAGATCGGGCTTCTGTCCGAAATAACTAGTGCTTTTTAAAAAGAATAAACCAGATTTATTTGGTATCTTTTCATGTCTGCCGCGTGAGGATTTAATAAGCACTTCTCACATGCTCTAATTAAGCTCTCAGACAGACGTCCCATTTGTAGGTTGCTTGCTTTGATTATATTGTTTGTGGCAACTGGGATGTTTAATCCAATTCCAAATGTTAGCTGGTTAGCTGTGCTTCTTACCGTGGCTTGCAACACAGCTGAGCACAGTACAAACGTACTACGTGTCCTAGAGTAGCAACATGATTGGCTAGCAGTGGCCCTGTTCCATTCCGTCTCCTTCTGGTGGCTCTCTGCTCACTAACAGGGTTGGATGGATATTGCCCCCCCCCCCCCCGTGTACAGTGTTTAAGACCTTGGTGCTTACGTGGCACCGTGCTTATTAATAGCCCCCATATCGTGTTTTTGTTTGTTTGTTGTTGCTGATTTTCAGGGACTGCACTGAGAATGAGGCTTTGGTCTCCACCTGAAGAGGTTTGGAGGGGATGGAGGGGGCTATGAGTATGAGGGAGTGACGCAAGGTGGATAGAGGGACGCTGGTTTGGGGGGGAAGCGTCCATGACAGCTGGCTAATGCTAATCATTGCCTCTGGCTGTGTGTGCACGACTGCAGAGACTTGCTCTGATCTTGACTGCAGGGAGGGAGAAATGGACTGAGGGAGACAGACGGCGGTGATTGAGAGAGAGGGCGACTGGGCATAGTGCTGCATTTCCCAGGAGCTGTCACAGGGCTGCAGCCCCACGTGGTTGATGATCCCTCACAGGTGGAGGTTGGACCAGAGCGGCTTGCTGCTAGGCTGAACACACACACACTGGAGTGGTGTAACAGAACACTTATCAATGCTCTCACGGGGTTGAGCAGGTTGAGCACACTGCTGTACTTCCTTTGAAGTCCTAACTACACACACACACACCACACGGTCATATATATATATATACATACATACATACATACATACATACATACATACATACATACATACATACATACATACATACATACATACATACATACATACATTTATTTATTTTACTAAAAGTGTAATTGTTTCAACTTCTTTACTTTTGGAAAAAAAGACAAACACCTGATATCGATCTGGAGACATCATTTCAACTTTGTTTTACAGTGTAAAACTTCCCATCAGCTAAACTGAAATTGTATTAAAATATGAACAGAGGCTCTATGTATCATATTCCAGGTAATTACATGTTATTTCTGATAATGCACGGTTGGTTCTGCCTTATCGCTGGTGTTCTGCAGTACAGGCTACAGCAGGGATCATCAACTACATACCACCTCTACCCCTTCTCTACCCTCTCTCTCCTTCCCTACCCTCTCTCTCTCTCCTTCCCTACCCTCCCTCTCTCCCTCTACCCTCTCTTTCCTTCTCTACCCTCTCTCTCCTTCCCTACTCCCCCTCTCTCCCTCCTCTACCCTCTCTCTTTCCTTGTCTACCCTCTCTATGGCCCCCCCCCCCCCAAAAAAAATAATTTTGTGTGCCTGTTGCTGACCCTGAACCACTGATTAGCCAGTGCGACTTACATGAGAAATTGGAGTTAAGTGCCTAGCTGAAGGGCGAATCAACAGATTTTTCACCGAGTTGGCTTGGGGCTTTGAACCAGCGACCTTTCGGGTTACTGGCCCAACGCTCTTAACTGCCAGGCTACCCCCTTGGTATAGGCCATTCGAGACGTAGCCCGTCTTCTCACAGCTGTCCTTTTTTTAAATATCATCTGATTTGCTTGGAGCACAGTGTTGACGGCGTGCCTAATACCCACATGGGATACATAGTTCACCACTGAATACACCATCCCTGAGTTTGGTCCGTGTTCAGAGAACTGTTTTGAAGAGAGGGCATGTAACAAGTCAAGCTTTTTTCTTTTCTCAATCCCTCTGGACTGTTTGGTGAAACTGTATTACTGCGGTCCCTGGATCATTTTACTCTCCTGCGTCTTAACCTTAGGCTGTTTGTTGCTTTTGTTCCAATGGCTTTATTATCTTTTTCAAAGACCGAGACCCTTTTGGCACAGTTCTTTAATCAGTGTGACAAAGAGTTTGAGTGCTACTGCTTAAGTATGAAACGCACTATGTTAAGACCTTATCTTTGTTTCAGCATTATTTTAATTTTTTTTTTTAAAAATACATTTTTTGTTTGAAAGGTCTTACTGAAAACCCTCTGAGTTCACTATCAGCTTCGCTGATAACATTTAGGATTTTGAGAACTGGGGACATTTATCTTTTGAAAGTTAATGTTTAATCTTTTTTTTTTTTTTTGACCAGAGTACATGCACCTTTATAAAAAAAAAAAATGAGACTGGCTTGTTGCCGAGGGTAAGGCTGTTGCCTGAAAATCAGTCGCTTAGGTGGTGTAATAAAAGCAAATTCTAGTTGGGCTGTCCGGCATAAGTTCTTGCGATAGAAAACGATTGGTGTCATCAGCTTTTGGCACGTCAATACCTTTTTATCTAATAAATAGTTGAGGAAACCATGTTGTAAGCACATGGCAATCAACATAGGCCTATAACACCCCTCCCGCCGTGCGCACAACTGTTTGCCCAATATATCAGGTCAGAAGCGTTCAAGTTCTTTGACAGCCATTACCTTCGACTGTGGAACTCTCGGGTAATTCCCCCACCCCCCACCACCCCCTTATCAAAAAGGTCAGGAGGTTATTGGAGAGGGTCATAGTAAAACTTAAATTACCAGTTCTGTGCTCCCCCTTTTAGTCCTATGAGTTCAGTTCACCCTGCCCTCACGCCTCGTCGCTCTGGATATGTCCCAGTTGGCTCGGCTTCTCCTTTTTTCATGTTCGGTAACCACACATTCTTTTATTCAGAGGTGAAAATCTGTCGCAATCTTATTAGAGTCGAGATGAATATGATGAAATCTACAGATGGGTTTGAGGCGTCACTACAGACCCGGGTTTGATCCCGGGTCTGTGTTGTCGTGACCGGAAGACCCATGAGGCGGCGCACAATTTGGCCCCGGTTTAGGGGAGGTTCTTGGCTGGGATGTCCTTGTACCCATCGCTCTCTAGCGACTCCCTGTGGCAGGCCAGGCTCAGTGCACGCTGATACGGTCGTCAGTTGTACGGTGTTTCCTACGACACATTGGTGCGGCCGGCTTCCGGGTTAAGCGAGCAGTGTGTCAAGAAGCAGTGTGGCTTGGCAGAGTTGTGTTTTTGGAGGACGCATGGCTCTTGACCTTCGCCTCTCCCGAGTCCGTATGGGACTTGCAGAGATGGGACAAGACTGTAACTACCAATTAGATATCACGGAATTGGGGTAAAAAGATGTAAAAAAAGAAATGACATGCATGCTTGGGAAGGGTTTTGGCAGAAGATGGGCATAGAATACTACTGCCTCAGAATAGAAACGATGCAGTTTGTTTCCCTACTGGTCTTGGCTCTGTTCACCTGAATCCTCATTCATTAGTGCACAGGTAGTACCTCCCTGTTTCAGTCCATTTTCTTCCGTTCGTTACCTAGGTAAATATGACCCTGTCCCAGCTCGTAACGCGGGATGCCGTGAGCACTACCACCTGTTTGAGAGTACTGCGGCCATCAGCACTTTTCACCACAACTGCTATTAATAACAAGACTCTTACTGACAGACAGCATTTCGTCGAAGCGAGGTGGCACATTGTAGTTATTAGCCATCCTCTGCTACCAATGTTAACTCGAAATGACACAACGACAAGGTTCCAGTTTAACAAAGTTTACTATACCGTATGAACACCCTCAAAGGTCGCCATTACACTCAAGGCTAGGTCCATCAACGACAAGACTTCCTGCGCATGCGCACTCTTGACTGAGTGATAGCCCCGTAATAACAGAAATATAGGGATACTTAACATGAACTTAACAGCCATCAGCACTTTTCACCAGAACTGCTATTAAGAAGACTCTTACTGATAGACAACATTTGCAAAGTTAAACAGGGAAATTCCCTTACAAAGATTAGGAAATTAGCTGTAATCTACGCAGTAAGTGTAGCTAGTGTTAGTGCTGCAATGACTCTTAACCAGTTCATCTTACCGATGAACATATAAAGCGATTTGAGTGGTATACAGTTCCTAAGTTGACGTTGTAATTAAGAACACAGGATAGGGGGGTGTACTCCTCCTCCTACTCATTGTAGCTGTCGGTCGGTCACCATGCCGATCTTTAGTTGCTGATCGGTGGATTTGTTAATCCACATGAAAGGATTGTAATGCTGTATGAGTCTAATTTTAAATCTGTACATTGAAACACACAAGAAAAGTTAATCTCGTGCTGTTTTTCCCCCCGTCCTTGATTACAATTATATTTTTATCAAAACTATGAAATTATGCATATGGAATCATGTAGTAACCAAAAAAGTGTTAAACAAATCAAAATATATTTTAGATTCTTCAAATAGCCACCCTTTGCCTTGATCGGAGCTTTGCATGCTATTGGCATTCTCTCAACTAGCTTCACCTGGAATGCTTTTCCAACAGTCTTGAAGGAGTTCCCACATATGCTGAGCACTTGTTGGCTGCTTTTCCTTCACTCTGCTGTCCAACTCATCCCAAACCATCTCAATTGGGTTGAGGTCGGGTGATTGTGTAGGCCAGGTCATCTGATCCAGCGCTCCATCACTCTCCTTCTTGGTCAAATAGCCCTTACACAGCCTGGAGGTGTGTTGGGTCATTGTCCTGTTGAAAAACAAATGACAGTCCCACTAAGCGCAAACTAGATGGGATGGCGTATCGCTGCAGAAGGCTTTGGTAGCCGTGCTGGTTAAGTGTGCCTTGGAATTCTAAATAAATCACAGACAGTGTCACCAGCTAAGCACCATCACACCACCACCTCCATGCTTCACGGTGGGAACTACACATGCGGCGATCATCTGTTCACCTACTCCGCGTCATACAAAGACATGGCGGTTGGAACCAAAAATCTCAAATTTGGACTCATCAGAACGAAGGACAGGTTTCCACCAGTCTAATGTCCATTGGTCATGTTTCTTGGTCCAAGCAAGTCTCTTTTTGTTATTATTATTCATGTCTTAAAGTAATGATGGACTGTAATTTCTCTTTGCTTATTTGAGCTGTTCTTGCCATAATATGGACTTGGTCTTTTACCAAATAAGGCTATCTTCTGTATACCACCCCTACCATGTCACAACACAACTGATTTGGCTCAAACGCATTAAGAAGGAAAGAGATTACACAAATTAACTTTTAACAAGGCACACCTGTTAATTGAAATGCATTCCAGGTGACTACCTCATGAAACTGGTTGAGAGAATGCCAAGAGTGTGCAAAGCTCTCATCAAGGTAAAGGGTGGCTACTTTGAAGAATCTCAAATATAAAATATATTTTGATTTGTTTCACACTTTTTGGGTTACTACATGATTCCATATGTTATTTCATAGTCTTGATGTCTTCACTATTATTCTACAATGTAGAAAATAGTGAAAATATAGAAAACCCTTGAATGAGTAGGTGTTCAAACTTTTGACTGGTACTGTACTCAGTACATTCAGACCCCCTTGACTTTTTCCACATTTTGTTACGTTACAGCCTTAACTTCTCTGGGATATGTGGGATGGCCAAAATCCAGAAAAAATGTAGCGCGCCAAATTCAAATATATTACTATAAAAATCAATCTTTCATGAAATCACACATGAAAGACACCAAATTAAAGCTACACATGTTGTGAATCCAGCCAACACGTCTGATTTCAAAAAGGATTTAACGGCGAAAGCACCCCAAACGATTGTTAGCTCAGCACATAGCCACAGAAAAACACAGCCATTTAAAAGATAGTAGTCACAAAAAGCAGAAATAGAGATAAAATGAATCACTAACCTTTGATGATCTTCATCAGATGACACTCATAGGACATCATGTTACACAATACATTTATGTTTTGTTCGATAATGTGCATATTTATATCCACAAATCTCGGTTTACATTGGCGCCATGTTCAGAAATGCCTCAAATATCCAGAGAAATTGCAGAGCCACGTCAAATAACAGAAATACTCATCATAAACTTTGAAAGATACATGTTTTACATAGAATTAAAGATACACTTGTTCTTAATGCAACTGCTGTGTCAGATTTAAAAAAAACTTTCCGTAAAAAGCACACCATGCAATAATCTGAGACGGCGCTCAAAAATAACAAAATTTCTCCGCCATGTTGGAGTCAACAAAAATATGAAATTACATCATAAATATTCCCTTACCTTTGATCATCTTCATCAGAATGCACTCCCAGGAATCCCAAAAGTAGCTACTTTTGCTAGCATGTTTAGTGCACATGTCCAAACGCTCGCGCAGATGCAGGCGAACTCGGACGAAAACTTCAAAAAGTTATATAACAGGTCGAATAAACTGGTCAAACTAAGTAGAGAATCAATCTTCAGGATGTTGTTATCATAACTATCCAATAACGTTCCAACTGGAGAATTCCTTTGTGTCTCTAGAAGTTATGGAAAGCAAGACGATATCGTTTGGAACACGCGTGACCAGGAACTGGCATTCTGCCAGACCAATGACTGAAACACCTCCCATCCGGCCCCACATCACACTAGAGGCTTCATTTCACGTTCTACAGACTGTTGATATCTAGTGGAAGGCGTCGGAAGTGCAAACAGATCCATATCTTACAGGGAATTGAATAGGCGATGAGTTGAACATTGACCAGTCTCAGAATTCTCACTTCCTGTTTGGATTTTTTCTCAGGTTTTTGCCTGCCATATGAGTTCTGTTATACTCACAGACATCATTCAAACAGTTTTAGAAACTTCAGAGTGTTTTATATCCAATAGTAATAATAATATGCATATATTAGCATCTGGGACAGAGTAGGAGGCAGTTCACTATGTGAAAATGCTGCCCCCTATCATAAAGAAGTTAATGTAACAATTTACACAATAGCTCATAATGACAAAGCAAAAACATATATTCTTTTGAAATTAAAAAAACCCCAGCCTAAAACCCCAAACGGCAAGCAATGCAGATGTAGAATCACGGTGGCTAGGAAAAACTCCCTAGAAAGGCAGGAACCTAAGAAGAAACTTAGAGGAACCAGTCTGAGGGGTGGCAAGTCCTCTTCTGGCTGTGCCGGGTGGAGATTATAACAGAACATGGCCAAGATGTTCAAACATTCATAGATGACCAGCCAAATAATTATCACAGTGGTTGTAGAGGGTGCAACAGGTCAGCACCTCAGGAGTAAATGTCAGTTGGCTTTTCATAGCTGATCAAGTGGCTTTGGCTCTAGGAAGTGTCTTTGTGGTTCCAAATGAATGATGGAGGCCAATGTGTTCTTGGGGACCTTCAATGCAGTAGAATTTTGTGTCTGTGTGTGTACCTTTCCAAATCCTGTCCAATCAATTGAATTTACCACAGGTGGTCTCCAATCAAGTTGTAGAAACATCTCAAGGGATGATCAATGGAAACAGGATGCACCTGAGCTTAATTTCTAGTCTCAAAGCAAAGGGTCTGAATACTTTTGTAAGTAAGGTATTTCTGTTTTTGTGGAAAAGGTAAAGGGGTCTGAATACTTTCCCAATGTACTATGCATGCAAACATACAAGCTGATTTAAAGAAGTGAGCACGAATAGGTCATGTCCTGCTATAGTTTGAAATTCATAACTCTTAGTGGAGGGCAGGCCCAACACAGAAATCCCACTCCACACACACACACACTTCTGTTCACACATTTTCTTTGTAAGTGGCTTTGGCAGAGTTATTTTTTTTAACTTCTCACTGTGTGTCTGGCTTTGTCCGAGGCCATGATTGCCAGTAAGGAGATTTATACAGATTTGCACGGGTTGTCAACAGCTCAGCAACTGAGCAGAGCGCTACACGACCTCACCAGCTCAATGCTTCCTTCTTAGCTTCCTTATGGTAGTCAGATGTGCGACTACTTTCGCAGCCATCAGGTTCACAATGGACAGGCTTTGGGGAAGAGTACAGTATGGTCTACATAATCAGATGAATGTGAACTCCGGTCAGGTGCAGTACTTTCACGGTCAGTCCTAATTCAACTTAAACACAGTGCAGTCTTTTAGTGGTTCAGTTTCTGCAGTATCACCAGAGCACATAATTTCAAACAGTCCCATGCTGTTACTTATGCCTATATCAAGAGTTGACTGTGAATGCTTTCGTAATGCCCACTCGCACATAAACGCTGCACCCCGCACATTGACTCTGTACCGGTACCCCCCTCTGTATAGCCTCGCTACTGTTATTTTACTGCTGCTCTTTAACTATTTGTTTACATTTTTTACTTCTCTTTTCTTTTAACTTAACCAACGATGCTGTTTTAAGAAAAATAAGTGTTAAGGGCTTGTCAGTAAGCATTTCACTAAGGTCTACGACACATGTTGTATTTGGCACGTGACAAATAAAATTTGATTTGACCTTATTCCCTATATAGTACACTACTTTTAACCTTTGACCTATGGAAACCATTGGAGGACTGAAGGTTTAGCAGCTTCATAATGTGATGTTATAACCCCCTAAGTGAGATATCAGACAGGCTCAATAATGGGCTGTTATAACCACCTAAATGAGATATCAGACAGGCTCAATAATGGGCTGTTATAACCACCTAAATGAGACATCAGACAGGCTCAATGATGGGCTGTTATAACCCCCTAAATGAGACATCAGACAGGCTCAATGATGGGCTGTTATAACCCCCTAAGTGAGATATCAGACAGGCTCAATGATGGGCTGTTATAACCCCCTAAATGAGACATCAGACAGGCTCAATGATGGGCTGTTATAACCCCCTAAATGAGACATCAGACAGGCTCAATGATGGGCTGTTATAACCCCCTAAGTGAGATATCAGACAGGCTCAATAATGGCCACTAAGAGTGTGCAAAGTTGTCATCGAGGCAAAAGGTACTTTGAAGAATCTCAAATATAAAATATTTTTTGATGTGGTTTAACACTTTGTTGTTGTTATTACACGATTCCTTGTGTTATTTCATAGTTTTGTCTTCACTATTATTCTACAATGTAGAACATTTTTAAAAGAAAAACCCTTAAATGAGTAGGTGTTCACTGGTACTGTACATTTTAGTTAAGTGTTGCATTTTGTGCACAGAATTAGCATAAAAAAAAAAAAAAAAAATGAAGAATGTGGTCCACTAGATAGAGAATAGGGAGCCATTTGTGAGCCTGTGACTCGCTTTGACCCGGGAGGTGTTCCTTCTGCTAACGCCATGCGCCATCGGATATCCTCCTCACTGACACACAACGTATTCCTAGTTTGTTCTGCTAGTGGAATTGAAGGGGATTAAAAAATATGAATACATGGCTCCGTGACTGTGTGTAGTTATTCGTTTTTTTTTTTTAGGAGACTCGTTAAATCCTAAAGACGACCCAGGTCTGCTTCCCAAATGGCACCCTGTTCCCTATACATTGTGTTACTGCTGTCCAGAGCCCGTAAGGTTTTGATCCAAAGTAGTGTACTACATAGTGAACGAGGTGCTATTTGGGACGCTTCCAAGAGGTTATGTAGAACTCTTAAAAAATATATATGTTTTTAGCCTGTTTTTATTGATGGCTGTACAAGGCAGACTTGTGTTGTGATGTCCACCATCTTTTGTTGTTTCTACAGAGCTGCCGCCCACGACAGGCCCGGCCAAGGTGGTGAAGGCCCCAAATCCCCGGCCTCGGAGAGGAGGAAAGGTAACAATCCACCTACTGCTGGCCAATCCATTGCCTGTGTGTGTGTATCTAGAAACAGGCCATGCTTTCTGGTATGCAAATGATAGAAACCATTTAAAGAGCTTCATTCACACAGCTTGGATTTTTTCTCTCTTCCCTTTGTTGTAAATGATGACCTTTTCTGGGCCACACCTTGTTGATTGATTGTAGTGGAGCTTTAACATGATCAGCATAAAGTCATGTTGGCTTCCGGAATGGCACCCTATCCCCTATATGGTGCACTCCTTTTAAATGGGCCCCCTCTTGTCTTTTTCTCTCTGTCCATATGGGGCTTGGTCAAAAGTAGTGCACTATATAGGGGTTAGGGTCCCATTCGGGACAAACAATCTAAACAGTGTTACATTCCTTGGATGCTTTAAAAAAATATATTTTTTAGGTTGGAGATTTTGGCGATGCTATGAACTGGCCAACACCAGGGGAGATCGCAACTAAAGAGACGCAGGTAAGTCAGAGCCCGGAGATAGATCTGCTAACAGACACGCACACACAGACACACACACACACACCAGTGGCCAGTTGCGTAGGGCACAGTGCTGTTTCCAGTAGTAGTGAACACATAGCCTCTCTAGATATCAGGTTTTCCTCCCACAATAAAAAAATAATTAAAATTCCTATTTTAAAAAGTCTGTACGTAACAGAAGGTACGCTTGGCATAGAGAAACTACTTCACCACCTTAATCCGCTTGAATTAAATAGTAGCTAGCAAGATGGAGGGAGATCGAGGTGTTTGTATTTTTTATTTTTTTTTAAGAGTGCATTTCACAGGTGGGTAGTTGGCATCAACTACCTTCACTTAAACCAAGATTTTTCCTGAAATATCCTCGGTTTTGAATCGCAACGTTCTGGCATGTCTGCCTCCGTTATTTGTTTGAGAGAGTTGTCTGTCTGAAGAGAACCCACCCCAGAATATATATATATATTTCTTATCCAAGTTGACGAAAGAGTCCGTCATTGAAACTAGAGCCCTAGTTACTGCTGTTGCCTAGGGTCGGGTTTTTGGAGACTAGAGAACACGCAGCTCTTGTTTATTAAGAAGGTTACAGGACCTCTACAGACACGACAGCCTCAACCAGTCTTAACCAGTCACCTTGACTTATCAATGAATAATACCTCTTAGAGCAGGAGACTTGTTCTAGCTTCTCATTGGTGGGGAAACAACGGTGTGCAGGCTAGGCGGAGACGCAGAGTTTGTGGAACGACACAGGAGAGGAGAATAGTCACTAGGAGGGGAGGACGAGACGTAAATAAAGTTGGCTCTCTATTCCCCCCTGATTATGATGCCGCTGTGGGTGTTTTGTGGTGGGGGGAGGGGGGGTGTAATTGTAGAACGCTTTCAGACAAGTGGACCCGACTGGCTCTTAGGTTGCTAGTTAGCAACACAGTGGGACTACGTGAGGCTGCGCATAGCATGATTGGGTTCTCTTAAATGGCACCCTATTCTCTACATAGTGTGGAAATTTGTCTATTTTGAGAGCACACTTGACTATGGCCCTGCAGTTAGAAAAATACCCCTCTTTCCCCTTCCCAGAAAAATACCCCTCTTTCCCCTTCCCGAGAGGTATAGGACCCCCCCGCCCCTACCCCGAGAGATCGACTTGAGGGCAAACATGAACTCCAAGACTCAGCACTGCAGGCTTAAATACACATCTGAGACTGGTAGAGGGGCTCTGAGCTATAGCGGTGCAGTCACCTGAGTCATCCATACGTTCCAACCTTCATTTCCCCCCAGGTGCTGGGTACCACGGACGGAGGATGCAACTCATTTGTGACCTCTTACAGTAGCATATCCCTGCAGGCTATTTCTGACAACTGGGATCGGGGAGATAGTTTCTCACTGGCAGAGTGACCCCAAGTATTAAACCCCTTTTTTAGACAGGTGGGGGGAGTGAGGAGCGGCTGCTCTGCGTACGTTCTGCCAGGCTAGCGTAGGCCTGAGGAGATGTAGGTCAGAGCAGGGCCAGGAATAACCAGGCCTGGACGGGTCCCTATAGATGGGATGTCCTTTTAGGGATCCCCACAATAACCCCAGGACATCTGCTGCTATTCTGGGGGGTTGTCGGCAACCAAACCTTTCCAAACGCTGCTTAATCAGTCAGTTACTTGGGAAAAAATTAGGTATCAGAATTTGATATTTTTGTACTTTTTTAAAGCTTTTAAAATAGGTTGGTTGTTTTTCCCAGAAAGGCTGTGAAGGTTTTGGTTCAGTACTGCAATGAAACTAAAGCTTTAGTATTGTCATTACCATGTCCCCAAGGGCCATTGTATCTTTTGCTAAGACAACTTCACTGCCCATAATTTCCTCTGAGAATTGTTCAGTTATTTTAGGTGGTTTTCTAGATTTGGTTGGAATTGAGGTTAACACGATTAAAAGGTTGTGTTGTACTCAGTGGTTAGGTTTGTGTTGGGTGGAGGGCCCGACTGTAGGATGCCACACCTCAACTATCACATCCCTCCCCAGACGCCAAACCTTTATTCTCCATTCTGTGACGTTTTGTAAAGTCTTTTAGAATCATGAATATTAGAATCACCTGTAAAATGAGAATATTTTCTGTAGAATTCTGCCCATAGAATTTTCTGTAGAATTCTGTCAGCAAATTTCTATAGAATGAATCAGCATTCTTTAGTTTTAGAGGACATCTCATAAGCAGTCTCATAACAATGATGAATTACATACAATTTTCAAAACACACTCCAGTTACATGGCATTGAAACACAGGCATATACATCATCATCATCATCTTATCATTGTCTCTGTGTGTGTTGTTGAAATGGCATTTAAAAATATATATTTATTTTCATCCAGGACGCAATACTGTAATTGTGATTTGCGCCCTTATCCTAAAAATACCTTCCCTTCTGTCCCCCCTGTGCTCAGATTGAAGTTGTGACTGGGATTGTGTCATGCCCCATGCCTGTCAGGCAGGTCAGAGAGGTGAGCTCCCCACGGAGATCCCCAGTAAGTTCACCCTTCACATGGACCTGAAAGCCGCCTGGTCTAGGATCCTCCACCGCCTCCTTGGCTTCCGTAGAACCTGAATGACCTGAAACAAAGGATACTCCGTAGGAGTATAGTGGTTGTGACGTTAACCAATCAAAAAGCTTGCTGGGGAATTTATAATAATAATAATTGGAGACGGTTGCACGCACCCTGATTTTTTTTTTTTTAAAGCCAACTCCTGGGTTGAACAGAACTATGGAGACCCAGCATGAAAATGGTTTAGTCCAACCGTAGACGTAATGTGGGTCTGTGCAACCAGCAGTTTGTGGATGCCCAGAAGGAGTATGATGGTGGAACGGCTTGCTGGTGGGGTGAACATAGCCATTGGAAAGCTTGATGAGTGGTATTGATTTAACTTCCAATCACACACAAGGAATCAGTATTTCATCAGAAATTGGGTATCAGGTTTGCAGTGGCCACAGGAAATTAGCATTATATTAGGTATTCAGTGCTCGGTGGACGTTAACTTCCCATTTTAGGCTATTGGTTTTCCGTTAGTTGCTCATTCATACTTGGTAATGTTAACAGCTCTTCTGGTTCCTGTTCAAAAACAGAAAAGTGTACAGTATTTCTATTTGAATGTGATTTTACAAAGGTTTGTATAGCAAGTGAGTTATCTAACACATTTGAATGGACATCTCTATTCCAGTGCTTTGTTAGGGGGGTCTTTGCTCACCAAGTGACTGTTCTTTTTGTTGTTGTGTGGATTACTTTCATTTTTTGCGACATGAAGAAGAAAAAGGGAGAGAGAGAAAGAGAAAGAAAAAACAACTACGTTTTGAAATGCGTGTAGTACAAGTGTGAAAAAACGACTAGGCCTTGTCTTGCCAAACTAACCCTTTAACTGGATGCTTTGCATGGGGCTTCCTATGCAAAGTGCCCTGATAGAAGTTATTTAACTTAGTGAGTGAGCTCAAACATCCAAGTGAACTAAACTTGCATTTTAATTTGACTAAGTCTCAAAATGGACACGCTGCATGACTAATTGAGCAGAGGTGATTAAACACAGGATCTGCAACTGTCTCTAGGCAGCTCTCTGGCCATGTTAAGACTTTTGGCAGTTAATGCTGTTTTTCTATTCTGATCATGGAATTCCGAACACATCGTGTGTCTCTACACTTAGGTTTAAATGTGTCTGACATATCCACATAGTGGATTCCCTTTTTCCCTGCACTGTTTTCAAATACAAGTATGCATACTGCAAATGGTGGAATAGGCTAAATATGATGACACAACTTGATGGCAGTAGCTAACCTCTGTAGCAACGTTAAAGGGATTGCAAACAGGTTACCATAACTGTTGCCAAACAAATATTTTTTCTAAATATTAGCTTGCTGGCTAGCAAAACATGTTCCTCACACGCTAGGAATGTATTTCTTCAACATTATAATGAAAATGAGCATGTCGCATAAATGAAATCTGAAAATGTATTAAATAAAACAAATTGGACTGAGACTGGACCGTTCAGGATAATCCACCCCAGTCTTCTGAATGTCTAACCCTGAGGTAGACAATTAAACCATTTTTATACCGAAGACGCACCAGAATAGCTTCCAAGAGGCGTTGAGGTTTCCTGAGTGGTCCAGTCTCAATCTTGACTTAAATTTGCTTGAAAATCTGAGACATGGTTTGAATGTGTTCTGACCTGCCAGGCTCGTTTTTTAATTTTTTTTAAACTTAAAGTTCAAATTAGCTAAACCATAGTCTGTCACATCACATAACCATCGACGACGGCTGACCGAACATCATCGCTACACGATGCTATCGTAATATCTCCCAACCCTACTCACTAATCTTAACCCCAGGACAGGTTGTGTCCCAGAACAAGAAGGAATAGAAAGGTATTTATTTGCTGGTTTCTTTCCCCATGTTGTACTTTTTAAGAGCACCACACGGGGTGAATCCTAACTTCTCCCATGTTAGCTAGGTTTCCATCCAATTGGCGACAGATTGTCATGCTAATATTCTAAACTCGTTTTGATCAGCTGGACAATTGGATGTAAAAACAATTTAAACAGAGCCATGTTGGTTTAAAAAGCTGACTCTTCCAAATGAAAATGGATCACTTTTTTCAAAATGCAATTATTTCTCTTCCCTATCCCGTGCTATCCAGCTCAATGGTGCTCTGTCGCGGGGGAGGGGAGAGAATCACGTGTGTGTGTGTGGCACAAACGGCAGACTCCACTTGCGAAGCACATGATCTGCAGGTTGAACATGGTGCGATTGTGGACTCCTAAATTGATAGTGCAGTTCGTATATAGGCGATTTTACAGCTAGCTGGCTACTTCTCATGCTGATGTAAACTTTTGTATTGTGTGTAGCAGCTAGCTAGCTAGCTAGCAACATACACTATATACAAAAGTATACGGACACCCCTTCCAATTAGTGGATACGCCTACTTCAGCCACACCCATTGCTGACGGGTGTATAAAATTGAGCAAATAGCCATGCAATCTCCATAGACAAACACTGGCAGTAGAATGGCCTTACTGAAGAGCTGTGACTTTCAACGTGGCACCGTCATAGGATGCCACCTTTCCAACAAGTCCGTTTGTCAAATTTGTGCCCTGTTAGAGCTGCCCCGGTCAGCTGTAAGTGATGTTATTGTGAAGTGGAAACGTCTAGGAGCAACAACGGCTCAGCCGCGAAGTGGTAGGCAGATTCCAGGGGAACACTACCTAGAAAATGCACTCAGATGGCATAAGAACACGGCGTAAGGCAAAATGTGTAGAATTGCAGGAAATTAGCTTTATAGCAGCGGACGACCTTTAACACTGCGCCATTGCCCACACCTACTACCACCCCCCCCCCACACCTACTACTCACCCCACACATACTACCCCCCCCCCCCCCACACCTACTACTCCCCCCCCCTCACCCCACACCTACTACCCCCCCCCACACCTACTACTCCCCCCCCCTCACCCCACACATACTACCCCCCCCCCACACCTACTACTCCCCCCCCTCACCCCACACATACTACCCCCTCACCCCACACCTACTACTCCCCCCCTCACCCCACACCTACTACTCCCCCCCTCACCCCACACCTACTACCCCCCCCACACACCTACTACTCCCCCCCCCCCACACCTACTACTCCCCCCCCTCACCCCACACCTACTACCCCCCCACACCTACTACCCCCCCCACACCTACTACCCCCCCCACACCTACTACCCCCCCCACACCCCACACCTACTACTCCCCCCCCTCACCCCACACCTACTACCCCCCCCACACCTACTACCCCCCCCCACACCTACTACCCCCCCCTCACCCCACACCTACTACCCCCCCACACCTACTACTCCCCCCCTCACCCCACACATACTCCCCCCCTCACCCCACACATACTACCCCCCCCCCCCACACCTACTACTCCCCCCCTCACCCCACACATACTACTCCCCCCCCCCTCACCCACACCTACTACCCCCCCCCTCACCCCACACCTACTACCCCCCCCCCTCACCCCACACCTACTACCCCCCCCCTCACCCCACACCTACTACCCCCCCCCCACACCTACTACTCCCCCCCTCACCCCACACATACTACCCCCCCCCCCCCACACCTACTACTCCCCCCCTCACCCCACACATACTACTCCCCCCCCCCCTCACCCCACACCTACTACCCCCCCCCCCTCACCCCACACCTACTACCCCCCCCTCACCCCACACCTACTACTCACCCCACACCTACTACCCCCCCCCCCCCACACACCTACTACTCCCCCCCCACACCTACTACTCCCCCCCCCACACACACCTACTACTCCCCCCCCCTCACCCCACACCTACTACCCCCCTCAACTACTACCCCCCCCTCCCCCTCACCCCACACCTACTACCCCCCTCAACTACTACCCCCCCCTCCCCCTCACCCCACACCTACTACCCCCCCACCTACTACCCCCCCTCCCCCTCACCCCACACCTACTACCCCCCCCCCCCCCCACACACACACACAAACGCCGCAACTCCAAGAGAAAACGCTAACGTCAAAATGTAATATTTGTTGACAAATATTCTCACATAGTGTTCGTGTTTTTCTCTGTAAATCTTTGGAATGAACGGTTTCGTGTGGTTTCTCCTCAGTGTACTGTAGGTGACCTGTAACCTTAATGTTAGTCTCAAATGGCTCCTTATTTTCTATTCATTGCGTTACTTTTGACCAGGGACCAAATCGAGAATATGGTGCCATTTGGAATACACACTAAGTGATGTTCCTTAACCTGGTTGTTGGGAAGAAAAGAAGAAAAAAACCTGCTGGAAACATTGTACCTTGTGTTAACCTACTCCCCAGGCCCCCAAGAAGCCCGTGGTTAAGAAAGAGTGGAAAGAGAAACGTGACACCAACGAAGAGAGCAAGGAGAACCAGAAGGCCAAGTCGGACGACTCTGGAGAGGAGAAGAACGGAGACGAGGACTCTCAGAAGAATGGACAGAAGAAAAAAGGTGGGTGATTTTGACCTCTTACTCTTTTTAACTAAACTACAGAGTGTATGAAAAGTGCATTTTCACATATTTAGACACCAGAGATGGTGAATATGAGGTTAAAAAGTGGTGTAATTTCCCTTTAAAAAAATATAGTTTTTACAGGGCTCAGGGAAACAGAACCCTGTGCGGTAGGACATCCGACCTGAGGGCTTTTACACAGAACAAATGTTTGTCTGAACACACAAACTATAACAAATAGCCAGTCATTGTGTTAACATCAATGACGTCGTGACTTGATTAACAGTATTCGGGAAAAGCTGTCTCTTGTTTTTAATTTACACTCATGCTGTAGGCCTAAACAATGTAGCAATATCCATTCCCACTTGAGGAAAATTAATCATGTTTACTAAATGTTTTGCATGGTGCAGGCCCCAGTCTGGCTTTGTAGTGACTACTACTCCGAGTCTAACCCTCACGGAGTAGGAGGCGATGCAGGCAGGGGGATGTTTTGGCAGTAATAAAGGGTTGAAATTCCACCGTTCTGCCAGCCAGCGAGTGTTTTCTGACCTTCGGAATGAGGTTTTTCCTCACTGACTAGAGCGAGAGAGGGAGAGCGAGAGACTTGCCTCTTTCTGGCTCTGCAATGCTCTTATTCCCCCTTCCCTTTCACTCCGGGCACCCTGTCTTTAAAAGAGTCCCCTCGGGCAAACGGTTCAGGTCAATCACAACCAAAACCTCCTGTCACCCGAACAGTGTTGCCTTGCCCCCCCCCCCCCCCCCCCCGCGCTGTGGCCCTCACCAACTGCCCACCTGGTCCACGTTTACCTTCCTACTTGGACTATGCACCCTGCACTTTCATCCTGCAACTGTACTCTGTACTGCCTTAGATCTCTGCCACTGACAGACTCTCGTGTGTGTGTGTGCCTCTTTCTGGCTCTGCAATGCTCTTTTTCTCTCTCTCGATCTCCCTCCCTTTATATAAATTTAACATGTAAAGTGTTGGTTTTTAATGAGCTGAAATAAAATTACCGAGAATTTTTCCAAATGCACAACAAATTTTTTTTCTCTCAAATTGTGCACAAATTTGTTTACATCCCTGTTAGTGAACAGTTCTTTTTTGCCAAGATAATCCATCCACCAGACAGGTGTGGCATGCCAAGAAGCAGATTAAACGGCATGATCATTACACAGGTGCACCTTGTGCTGGGGCCAGTAAAAGGCCACTCTAAAATGTGCAGTTTTGTCATACAACACAATGCCACAGATGTCTCAAGTTTGGATGGAGCGTGGAATTGGCATGCTGACTGCAGCAATGTCCACCAGAGCTGTTGCCAGATAATTAAATGTTCATTTTCTCTTCCATAAGACTCCTTCAATGTCGTTTTTGAGAATTTGGCAGTACGTCCAACCGGCCTCACAACCACAGACCACGTGTATCCACGCCAGCCCAGGACCTGCAACCATCCTGCTTCTTAACATGCGGGAGATATATGGTTGTTCCTGTGACTGTAGTCATTTGGCTGACCAAAAATGTCATCCAAAATTCCAAAATGAGCATCACAGCCCTAATCTCTACACATAGTTGTAATTTATAGTGCAGTCTGTAGTGTTTACCTTCAGTGTTCATAGTGCAGTCTGTAGTGTTTATAGCTTCAGTGTTCATAGTGCGGACTCTAGTGTTTACCTTCAGTGTTCATAGTGCAGTCTGTAGTGTTTATAGCTTCAGTGTTCATAGTGCGGTCTCTAGTGTTTACCTTCAGTGTTCATAGTGCAGTCTGTAGTGTTTATAGCTTCAGTGTTGATAGTGTACATACTATATGTGGATATATTGTATTTTTTTGTATATTGTCTCTGACTATGCAGCACCGTTTCACTGATTTGAAATTCGTGTTCATGCAAATGTATTTGGAGAAATAAAGATGATTCGTTATTCTCTCACCTACGCCTTCAGCAGACAGGGCCACGTCACTCTTACTCTCCCAGAGTGCACTGTCAAGAGTGACGTGGCCCTGTGCCTATCTGCTGACGGTGTAGGTGAGAATCACTTCTGTTCAACGTGCTCGCTCTAGTCTCCTGCCCTTGAGCACACTCCACTAACAGAGCACTGACACCGCCAACTGGCCAGAAAGGGTACTACACCTCTGGCAGAATAAAACATGGGCGTCACTGTTCCAGCAATTACAAAACGGATTTGTGCAGAATACAGAGTAAAACGTGAGGTATTTATTTTAGATGTCAGTGTTTTTATCAGATTTCTCAATAGGGTTTACAGTTCCAGCTGTGAAATCTTATAGGACCTAATAGGCCTACCAGGAGAAGTTACAATGTGCTTGTTGAGTGCTGCTCTGTCGTTCCCCCTGCAACATCAACTAGTTTCCTACTATCCCGGTCTGCCTGCATCTCACGCTTGGTCGGACACTAATCAAAACTATTGGTATTGTGTAAATGTGACAGACAGGCGCCGTTCTAACGTGTGTGTGTGTGTGTAGGGAACAAGCACAAGTGGGTGCCTCTGATGATGGAGGTGAAGTCAGAGGGGCCCAGAGAGCGCTCTGCATCCAGGAACAACACCCGACAGAACGAGGTTCCCAGGATGCCCCCCAACAACAGGAACGACCTCCGAGGTGACTGACATCACCCAGCGACAGCCTGACCCCTTATGTCTGCCTGGTTGGGTACCATATGGCACCCTATTCCCTATATAGTGCGCTACTATAGCACCCTATTCCCTATATAGTGCACTACTTTTGACCAGGTTCAGTATTCCCTTCAGAAAATATTCACACCCCTTTACTTTTTCTACATTGTGTTGTTACAGCCTGAATTTAATATAGATTAAATTAATATTTTTTTTGGGGGGGGCATTGATCTACACACAATACCCCAAGTGGAATTGTGTTTTTAGACATTAATTTTACAAATGAAAAGCTGACATGTTGTTAGTCCATAAGTGTTTAACCCTTTTGTTACGGCGAGCCTAAATCAGTTCAGGAGTACAAAATGTGCTTAACAAGTCACACAATAAGTTACATAGACTCATTCTGTGTGCAATATGTGGTTAATGTGATTTTTGATTGACTACCTCATCTCTGTTACCCCACTCGTACAATTATCTGTAAGGTCTCTCAGTCGACCAGTGAATTTCAAAGGAAACCGTTCAGGGATTTCACTGAGGCCAATGGTGACTTTAAAATGGCTGTGATAGGAGAGAACTTGACCTGGTTGTGGTCCGGTCCCAGTTAAATAAAGGTTAAATAAATGTAAAATATATACACACACACACACACAGACTCACAGCTGTAATCGTTGCCAACGGTGATTCTAACATGTATTGATTCAGGGGGTTGAATATTTATCTAATCCAAATTGTTTTTATTTAGTTGTATTTAATTCTTTTTTTATGTTGACATTAGTGTTTTGTGTAGATTGCTGTAAAAAAACACACACTTAACTCTTTTATTTTCACTTTGTAACACAACAAAATGTGAAGTCAAGGGGTGTGAATACTTCTTGAAGGCACTGTAGTGCATTACATCTGACTGGGCCAATGGGGGATGGATAGGTGCAGTGATGATTTTAGCATATAAATCTTGATGGGTGCAAAAGACAATACAACATTTGGGGTGCATGCCAGCAAAGCCACTACACAACACTGAACAATACATTAATTGCACTATAACGGTGACAAACGGTGCCCACAAACTATTAGGGCCTACATAAAGCTGTCCCAACAGCAGAGCTTTCTTTTCAGCAACATGGAGTGAATCCTTACCTCTGGAAAAAACCTGGTTATCAGCGGAGCCTTGTCTGGCAGCGAAACAGTTAATTCAGCCTCATTTACTGCCTTTAAAAAAAAAAAAATATTGATATGGCGGACTTGTTTAAACAAATGTAGTTTCTGCTGACAATTGAGAGTGTAAACTATGGAATAATGGGACGATGAGCGGATAAGAGGCAATCTGTAATTTCGATTAAGACGTTAATGAGCAAGCTAGGATGGACGTAACGTTCGTCAATATAACTATTTGTATAGCACTTTTTAAATGTACAGAGACAGAATTCAGAACATGGGCCATTCTTAGTGTTCTCCCTGTACGAGTCAGAACCGTAGGATAACTGAAGGGGGCATATAAACACACAATGAAAGTGATTACAATATTCGATGATTACATTTCTCTAAAACAGGTTATCGGCTATATGTGCACCACCAAGCCAGAACAATAGCCAAAATTAATAGGTGAAAGTCCACATTAAGTACACAATAATGAGAAAATATTTTTTTAAAGGGTGTACCCTTTAATTAATCTGGTACCTAGCAAGGGACCATTGTGTTGTTTGTGGTGTTTCTGTACTACACGTTCTGGTTTGTTTTTATAGGGCCCTGTATCTTAGTCCTTTAACTTACCCTAGAAGTGTTTACTTCAAGCGGACTAGCATCTAGAGTTGCCATGTCCCATGAATTGAATGTCCAAATTAAGTTTTTACACAAAATAAGTTTTGCAGCGACACAATCCAAAAGGTATGCCACAGCTAACAATTTATTCTTTTGACTGTTCACAATACACAAATGATAATTTTGATTCCCGTGATTCGATTCACCATGTTTGAACCGAACCCCAACTACTATAATGGCAAAGCAAATAATTTGATTTGTAAATTCATATAAATTAATATATATGTATATATTTATTTTAACTTAAAAATTTTTTTTTTAAAGTGAGACATCTGTTTTATACAGTAATTTAACATTTGTATGGTCAATGCTATATGTAAAATGTAATAATTTGACTCTGCGGGAACAAGGCTTAGTTTATCTTTATAAAGTGATCAACATTTTACATTTTAATTTAGTTTATTTTTGTGTGTTTTGTTAACTTGAAATGACACCGATTAGGTTCCAGTTCACCGTGTTACTACACCGTATGTCCACAGTACATGGTTGCCATTGCACTCAGGTCAGGTCCATCTCCAGTGACACTCCCGCGCAGGCGTACTAACAGACTGATAGCACCGTAATAACAGAAATATATAGGGAGACTTTAAAACAAACTTAACAGTTTTACATGTTTTTTTTTTTTTTTCTCAGACTGGCACAGCGGGAAGTACGAGCGTGAATGTCGTGAGGACCATGATGAGGTGTCCAGCGTGAAGAGTGAGGGTGCTCCCTTCCGTGCCGGGTTCCGGGGACGTGGTCGTGGCAGAGGCAGGGGCCGGGGACGAGGCAGAGGAGGTAGCAGAGGTAAGCTCTCTGTGTAAATGAACAGATATGGTATGGTATCGTATCTAGTTGGATGAGAGCCACAGTCTTAAGTGATTGAAGAACAGCAATGTCCTAATAGCATTTTATTGAGAGTAGTGTGTAGAAAGTAACACAGTACACTAGCAAAGATTTAAAACTCCATTTCAGGTCTGTTTTTAGTACTGAAGTCTTAAAATACATAATTATTTTCATTTGTGTGGTTCCAAGGCTCTCTCTCGCGCTCTCTCTCTCTCTGTGTGGCTGTGCTCATGGCTTTGCCTTTGTCCGATGTAACCCTGATCTGGCCCCACTAAGGATACAGTAAAAACTATTTCATAACAACCGGAGTGTGGTAGTACTAGGCGAGCCCTGTGATCCCTCAGTGCCACGGGTGGAGGCAGGGAGCCTGGGCCTGCTGGTTCTAGCTACCAGTCTCTCCCCTCGCCACAGGAAAACAGTGCCCCCCCCCCCCCCCCCCCCTTTCATTTGAGGAGAAAGTGGGAGGAACAAGGGAAGTAGAGCAAAGTTAACACACTCTTTCCACCTGACCCACCCACTGTCATTATGAAACCTGCCGTTCTTCTCCTTCTTACTAGGCCGAGATCCCTCTGTTTGGAGTTTTACCTCCCCCTCCCACAGGAACACACCGTTTCAGCAATCTAAGAATGTTTTCCTGACAGGAAGCCATATTTAAATTCTCTCTCTCTCTGCTGATCTTTAGACGAATATTTACTCTCTAGCTCTGTCAGCTTGCTCTGATTTTTAGAGTGTATTCGCACGCCTTCCTAGGCTCAACAGCTGTGCTGCAAATGTGTCTCTGCTGTAGCTTTGTTTATTTTAGTAGGTATGTGACAGCCGCCCAGTAATGGTTGACTACTGCCGTGTCTCCTGCCAGGTCACTATGACTACCATTACGGCTACAAGGCCTATGACGGGAAGGACGGCGCCTACGGCCAGAAGTTTGGCGCTCCAGTGACCTACTACTATGACAACATGAGCAGCAACGACCTGTACTCCGTAGACCAGGACCTGCTTAAGGACTACATCAAGAGGCAGATGTGAGTACTGCCGTTGGTTACTACGCTTTAGAACTACTGCCGTTGGTTACTACGCTTTAGAACTACTGCCGTTGGTTACTACGCTTTAGAACTACTGCCGTTGGTTACTACGCTTTAGAACTACTGCCGTTGGTTACTACGCTTTAGAACTACTGCCGTTGGTTACTACGCTTTAGAACTACTGCCGTTGGTTACTACGCTTTAGAACTACTGCCGTTGGTTACTGCGCTTTAGAACTACTGCCGTTGGTTACTACGGTTACTACGCTTTAGAACTGCCGTTGGTTACTACGCTTTAGAACTACTGCCGTTGGTTACTACGCTTTAGAACTACTGCCGTTGGTTACGGCGCTTTAGAACTACTGCCGTTGGTTACGGCGCTTTAGAACTACTGCCGTTGGTTACGGCGCTTTAGAACTACTGCCGTTGGTTACTACGCTTTAGAACTACTGCCGTTGGTTACTACGCTTTAGAACTACTGCCGTTGGTTACTACGGTTACTACGCTTTAGAACTACTGCCGTTGGTTACTACGCTTTAGAACTACTGCCGTTGGTTACTACGCTTTAGAACTACTGCCGTTGGTTACGGCGCTTTAGAGCTACTGCCGTTGGTTACGGCGCTTTAGAGCTACTGCCGTTGGTTACGGCGCTTTAGAGCTACTGCCGTTGGTCATTGTTATTTTCAGGGTTGAAATAATGTAAATAACCTATGCTGTTTTAGCAGACGCTTTCAACCAAAAGGATTGGCATTCATGCGTGTATACTTTGTCATATGGGTGGCCCCAGAATATAACATGGAATCTGAATTTAGGTGTACATACATAGGCCTATAATTTCCATGATCAAATTCCAACAACGGATTGTAGTTGAAATTCCAGTTATTTTCACTCCAAAACGAAGCTGAGAACATAGCCAAATATTTAGTCTCAACACTTTCCCCATTGTATCATTGTACTCCCTGACGAGGGCTTTGCCAACAACAAAAAAATTCTTCAGATTTTGTTCTATTGAGCATGTCTTCATAATAAAGGCATTGTGATTCTAGGAAGACTGATTTTGTTGACTTCCTGCATGTTCTCCGTAGTGAGTATTACTTCAGCCTTGACAACCTGGAGCGGGACTTCTTCCTGCGTAGGAAGATGGATCAGGAAGGCTTCCTGTCTCTTGGCCTGGTCGCTAGCTTCCACAGGGTGCAGGCCCTCACCACCGACGTCAACCTCATCATAGAGGTACGTACGTTCCCCTTCTTAGCTGTTTCTAGCAAGATGGCGGATGGCTCTAGAAATAGATACGTCTCTCTACCTTCAGAACTCATCAGTTTTTAGAATTTGTAGATAATTCAAGGCTTTTTCATCGAGTTTTGACTTCTCAACAACAAAAAAAACACTTTCTGCAGTAGTTTCTTTCCCTCTTAAGTTTTTAGAAGTTTTTGAATGTAATGCAGGAATGTGGTTCCAACTTGCCAGGCACTGAGAATAATCTAGATCAGGGATGTCGAACATTCAGACAGGGTGCCTGATTCGGTCAGCAAAGGGGTCCAATCCTGCCCTCGTGTGGTTTTTAGTTTAAATAACAAACACAAAACACACATGCGTATACGATAGACGGGTAGATACTATTTCATTGTGTTTCATACCCTGAACACTCTTAAATCTACCCCTAGTCTTTAAAGGGTAGCAAAGAGGTGGAGATTATTGAAATGAAGATCCGCCGAAAGGTGGAACCCGAGAAGTGGCCTCTACCGGGTCTTTCCATGGGACCGGACCACAACCAAGTCGATCTGACCCAGCTCATCCACTGCCCAGAGTTCGTGCCCCGGCAGACGCCCGCTGAGCAGACAGGTAATAGCAGCTACACCCCCCACTGTAGAACAGATACCCACCCGTTCTGATTGTGACTATTCCGTTTAGCTACTCAAAACGGGTATATTGATCCATCCAGTCGGCCACATCCACTTTAACAGACTGTGTATTTAGAATCCTATCGAACAGACCTGTGTATGTATGTACCTGTCTGTCCATATATTCACTATGAAAACAGACGGTTGTACACTTGGCCATACAGAGTTGCTATATAAGCAGATGGCTATACTCAGCTGTCTAGCCAGCCACAGTCACCGTATACTTGCTAGTGTCTCACTATCCACGTATAGCATCACAACACCCTGGTGAAGGCTAAACGCCTCCCATGTTGGCTCAGTTTTGGGCCCAGCCTAGACACCCGAGTTTGTTTTATTTGTATTATTTTTTAAGGGTGGGGGTATACAGTGTGATACTGTGAGGTGGACTCATTCTGATTCAGTCAAGGGCTCTCTTGCTGTGTCAAGTAGACCCTGATTAGGCACAGATTTAGTCCATTGGGTTGCTTATCTGGTGAGCTCACTCACCTGTCTGTCCACCTTGTACATCTGTAGGCTTGTCTGTGTCTGTCTGTCTGTCCACCTTGCACATCTGTAGGCTTGTCTGTGTCTGTCTGTCTGTCTGTCCACCTTGCACATCTGTAGGCTTGTCTAATGATCACCTGTCTGTCCACCTTGTACATCCTGTAGGCTTGTCTACACTAGGGATCACCTGTCTGTCCACCTTGTACATCCTGTAGGCTTGTCTACACTAGGGATCACCTGTCTGTCCACATGGTACATCCTGTAGGCTTGTGTAGGGATCACCTGTCTGTCCACATGGTAAATCCTGTAGGCTTGTCTAGACTAGGTATCACCTCTAGTCAATCTAATCGACATAATCTGCTCCAGGGTCTCCCCGGTCCTCCACGCCCACCAGGGGCTCGACCAGGGCCTCCAAGCAGCCCAAGGTGGAGCAGGATGTGTCCAACCTGAAGAGCATGTCCAAGGGCCTGTCGGCAAGTCTCCCCGACCTGGACTCTGAGTCCTGGATCGAGGTGAAAAAGAGGCCCAGGCCCTCCCCGGCCCGACCCAAGGTGAGGAGAGGGACGGAAGGGGGATTCTAACCTCACAATACGATATTATCGCCATACTTGGGTGCCGATATGATTATATATTGCAATTCTCACAATTCTATGTGTGTTGCGATTTCAACACTGGTTTTATTGCGATTTGTTGTTCCAAACCTATTGCTCACCATATGTCTGCTGCAGAGGGACGAGAGAGACATGAGAAAATTAGTTTTGATCAGTCAATTAAATAGAAGTGCTGAAAAACAGAGTTGTTTCCCTATTTAAAAAAAAAAAAACAAGATGAGGGAAAAATACTGGAGTTTTGGTGCAGGTAAAGCCAACTAGCGCAAAAAATAATATTGCGAAATTGTCAAAACGATATGACAGAATGTGTAATATTCCTAATGTAGTCTACATTTATTCCCCCCCATCGCTTATATGGATATCAGGGCAATGTTGCATCGTCATGCTTGCAACAAAACCCAATCCTTGCAACATGATGCTTGCTACAAAACCCAATGGTTATAAAGGCTTCCTTCAAGACACTTACAACCAATTTCATGACCTAATACAGCATCCCAAATGGCACCCTATTCCCTATTTAGTGCACTACTTTGGACCAGATCCCTAGTCAAAAGTAGTGCACTACATAGGGAATAGGGTGTCATTTCGGGGGTGCATACCTCTACATTGCCCTCTCTCCACTTGTCTCCCTCTCCCCCTTTGTCATCCATCCATACCTCCCTCCCTCCTCCCTGGGCGTTAACTGATGGTAGACCCCCTCGTTGCAGCAGAAGGAAGAGGCTGTCTCCCCGGTGCCTCAGCCAGGACCCAGCCCGATCCCCTCGGCCTCCCCAGCCCAGGCCTCAGCCACGGGAACCAAGGAGGAGCAGGACGAACCCGAGGAGCTGGACTTCATGTTTGACGAGGAGATGGAGCAGATAGATGGTCGCAGGAACACCTTCACCGACTGGTCCGACGACGACTCGGACTGCGAAATCGCCGACAACGACGTTAACAAAATCCTCATCGTGACCCAGACGCCGCCCTACCTACGTAAGCATCCGGGTGGCGACCGCACAGGCCACCACACGTCACGCTCTAAGCTGACCAACGAGCTGGTGAAGGTGATCAACGACGGCCTGTACTACTACGAAGCGGATCTTTGGGATGACAACTACGAACCCGAGTACGCCACCATCAAGGTCAGTCCCTTTCACTGAGACGTCGACTCCCTAGTCGGGTATCAAGCACTCTTAACTAGAATAGGATCAGTCATGCAAGAAAGGAAAGTCGAGTTAAACCCACAGGGATTAGTATTTGTTTGTTTTCAATTTGTTTTTACGAGTGTTGCCGATGGGAATGTGGTGAATAGCAGAATTTCTTTCCCTAACTAACTATTTAGGGAATAGCCTAGCCAATTCCATATCTCTAGTTAAATTAGGCATGTTACCAAGCTTCCACCAGGCCCAGAAACTATTTCTACAATAATAAACGATAACAAACAAACTGTTATGAACATCGTTTGTGTACCACTGATATATAACTTAAGTGGGCTATTCTGAAAAGTTCCAGGTGTCTATTCTGGCTGCAGTGTGGACGTTTCTGTCCAAGGCCTTGTCGCACGCGTGTGTCTGTTTCTGGATGTGGCGGGCCACAGAATGGTCGTGTTGCCATTTTGAATGTATGTTTGTTGTCCCTGCTCTCATTGTGACAGGGCTCTTTGTGTCATTCACGTGCCCCCCCCCCCCCAAATCCAGTGGTGTGTGTGGAAAAAGAGTTCCCTTGTTTATAAATAAGCCCTAACTAGGCTGCCTCCGCTTAGCTAAGGGCTCTGTAAAGTGGGTTACGGGGGGGAAAAATGGCTCTTCAAATGTCTTCAGAGGTAACTTCGCTAGACTTCGCGATGGCTGGGGCTGGAAATGTAAGTGTTGTTTCAAAATGGCACCCGTTTCCTCATTTTGGTGCACTGCTTTTGACCAGAGTCCTATGTGCCCTGGTCAAAGCAGTGCTCTATATAGGAAATATGTTGCCATTTAGGACGCAGGCTCTGTGTGTAGAATTCCAGTTTAGTCGTTGTTATTTTTATACCAGTTTTGTCTTAGAGGAAAGTTGATGATTCTGTGTTGTGTTTTGGAGATCGTTACCGTTGACATCCAGACCAGTTTGAAATGGACTGGGATGAAATGGCAGTTTGATTGAAGGCTGTAATGTAGCCTTGTAGTTTCTTGGTCACCATGCCCTGTTGGCGTGTGTGTCCAACCATCACCAAACCATTAGAAGGTACATTAGGCTACATAGATCATTGCTGATGACAGGCCATTAACTATTTCCTCCGGCTTTTGTTGTTTTGGCTCTTGAGAAAAACAACAAATGTTTTAGACATGAAATGAGGCATGGTCAAATGTTTGGCTTTTTGAATGTTCATCGCCTGGACAGAACTGCTAGTCCTGGACTGAAAAGCACTTTCAATGGAGAATCTCACATTTTTATTCTAGGACTGGGCTTAAATCTACCTTTCTGGGGGAAACAAACCAGCCCATTTAAGTTTGACCACTGTCTCACTGAGGCTCTCTGCCATGTTGTCTCTGCAGCAAGAGGTGGAGAACTTCAAGAAGGTTCACCTGATCAGCCGAGAGGAGTTTGACTGTCTGACCCCAGAGCCCCCTGTCGACCCCAACCAGGAAGTACCCCCGGGACCCCCCAAGCCCCAGCAGAGTGAGTACCACGGACTACACACACACACACACACACACACACGAGGCAGACACGGATGGGCGCGTGCGCACAGACAAGACGCAGACCTCTCAATAAAACGGGGGTTACACACCTGTGGCCTATCCAGTGCCAAGCTCAACCACTCAACTGAACCAACAGGAAATGACACCATAGAGCAGAATAATGAGTTGGAAGTGGTTCTATGGCTTTCGCAACACACACTGAAAAGCTTGGAAACTATAGCAATACCTCCACATAAGATACCTGTCTTACTCATGTGCATATCCTTTATATAGCTGTGATACTAAAATGACCCATAACTGTATTCCAGATATCACTCATGACTCTCTCGCATCTCTCAGTTCCTGTAGACGCCTTGGCGAACAAACTGTTCGGTGCCCCTGAGCCTTCCACAATAGCACGCTCCCTCCCGACTACTGTGCCTGACTCACCCAACTACCGCAGTGCCCGGACACCCCGCACGCCTCGCACCCCGCACCGGAAGGACCCCCCCATGACGCCCCGCTTCTACCCTGTGGTGAAGGAGAGCCGGCCTGTCGACGCCATGGTAACAAATAAGAGTTTCTGCCATTTAGCTTCAACTCATGTTGATCTCCTAGGGAACAGCCTGTTAGATCTCCTAGGGAACAGCCTGTTAGATCTCCCAGGGAACAGCCTGTTAGATCTCCCAGGGAACAGCCTGTTAGATCTCCCAGGGAACAGCCTGTTAGATCTCCCAGGGAGCAGCCTGTTAGACCTCCCAGGGAACAGCCTGTTAGACCTCCCAGGGAGCAGCCTGTTAGACCTCCCAGGGAGCAGCCTGTTAGACCTCCCAGGGAGCAGCCTGTTAGACCTCCCAGGGAGCAGCCTGTTAGACCTCCCAGGGAGCAGCCTGTTAGACCTCCCAGGGAGCAGCCTGTTAGACCTCCCAGGGAGCAGCCTGTTAGACCTCCCAGGGAGCAGCCTGTTAGACCTCCCAGGGAGCAGCCTGTTAGACCTCCCAGGGAGCAGCCTGTTAGATCTCCCAGGGAACAGCCTGTTAGATCTCCTAGGGAACAGCCTGTTAGATCTCCTAGGGAACAGCCTGTTAGATCTCCCAGGGAACAGCCTGTTAGATCTCCCAGGGAACAGCCTGTTAGATCTCCCAGGGAACAGCCTGTTAGATCTCCCAGGGAGCAGCCTGTTAGACCTCCCAGGGAACAGCCTGTTAGACCTCCCAGGGAGCAGCCTGTTAGACCTCCCAGGGAGCAGCCTGTTAGACCTCCCAGGGAGCAGCCTGTTAGACCTCCCAGGGAGCAGCCTGTTAGACCTCCCAGGGAGCAGCCTGTTAGACCTCCCAGGGAGCAGCCTGTTAGACCTCCCAGGGAGTAGTGCCATGAAAGGTATTTGCCCCTTTTCAAATTTTTGCAACTTTTGCATATTTTTGATACAGAATGTTATCAGATCTACAACCAAAACCTAATATTAAATAAAGGAAACCTGAGTGAACAAATAACACAACAATTACATATTTCAGAAACAAAGTTATGTAACACACAATTCCCCCGCGTGGAAAAATTAATTGCCCCCTTTACACTCGATAGATGGTTGTGCCATGTTTAGCTGCAATGACTGCAACCAAATGCTTCCTGTAATATAATCAGAAAAGGGGCAAATACTTTTCCACAGCACTGTACATATAGATGCTATCAGACTTATACTGCGCATCTGTTTATACATATGTTTTGTAAAGTGTCTTTCACTTCAAACTGGTGACTAGGGCTGGATTTAGGTGTGGGCGTCTTGAATTCTGTCGTTCTCTTGGTGTAGTTAACTGTCCTCTCTCGATCCCTCTCCCCCTTCTCTCTCCAGACCCCCAGGAAAAGGAAGACCAGACACAGCTCTAACCCCCCAATGGAGTGCCACGTTGGCTGGGTGATGGACTCACGAGAACACCGGTCCCGCACTGCCTCCGTCAGGTGAGACAAGTCTCCTCTCCTGTGGTGATTTGCGAACGTGTACACTTTACCTGTTCATTTTACCTACAAAAGGCTTTATCTTATGTCATAATTAGAACATTTCACCACAATAACAATTGTTGAAGTTATTGAGTGGTTCACCACTTACACATTGGTAAATCTACTTCTATGTTCATTTCAGGTTTCATTTATTGTTGATGTTTGTGTATTTAATGACTCGTCCCCTTCTCTCCAGCTCCAACGCCAGCCCCTCAGAGGGTACCCCTGCATTGGGGGGAATTGGCTGCACCCCCCAGTCGCTCCCCAAGTTCCAGCATCCCTCCCACGAACTGCTCAAGGAGAACGGCTTCACTCAACATGTTTACCACAAGTACCGTCGGCGCTGCCTAAACGGTACTCATAGATACCCATATATTTTTTCCCCCCTGAACACACACACACACACAGAGAGATGGTTAATCACTCATTCACACACTTAACCAGTACAGGCGTGGCACCTTTACCATTTCATATATGGCTTCTATTGCTCACTATCTTCCATTCAGAAACGTTTGACTTTCTAGACTGTGACAAAGTCAGGTTGTCACACACATTATACTTGTGTATAAATGGTGAGAAACACAGCATATAAATTGCAGTGGCTTACTTTGATACACAGGTTTACATCCAAAATAGCAACCTGTTCCCTACATAGTGCACTACTTTTTGAAAATATGGGGAATAAGTTGGCATTTAGAACACAGCACAGCCATAGTGTCTGACCTTTCACCCCTCTTCTCCACCAATCACAGAGCGCAAGCGGTTGGGCATCGGCCAATCCCAGGAGATGAACACGCTGTTCCGTTTCTGGTCGTTCTTCCTAAGGGATCACTTCAACAGGAAGATGTATGAGGAGTTCAGACAGCTGGTGGTGGAGGACGGCAAGGAGGGATACAGGTAAATGTTTAATTTCATTATTTACTTAATACTCATCCATCTACAGATTATACATAGTTATTTGATTGAATGGAGTGGCCGCGGATCCGACTTTTCCTCGACCTTTCTTCCCGACAGCGAAAGGTTTGAGAGGGTCTGCTCATGTATGCAGTATACTCTAGGTAGAGACACAGACGGGCAGTCTAAATAGTGATTGATTGTTCTGTTTTTACCATTTCAAACATTGACAAAGCAGGGGGGGCAGTCAGTCAAAAGTAGAAGTGGTCTTTTTCAGCAACTCAGGCTACGATATGGCAGCATAACTATATAAAGATTACAGCATCACAAATGTACACGTGTTGTTAAAATGCAGGTTGTTTGTGTAGAACCTCCCCCTGTTTGTGCTACTGCATTATCCTTAGTTACAACAGACAGAAGGTTGACGCCTACCGGGGCGGGGGGGGGGGGGGGGGAGGTTGGGGCGGGGGGGGGGGGGGGGGGGGGGGGGGGGGGGGGGGGGGGGGGGGGGGGGGGGGGGGGGGGGGGGGGGGGGGGGGGGGGGGGGGGGGGGGGGGGGGGGGGGGGGGGGGGGGGGTTGACGCCTACCGGGGGGGGGGGGTTGACGCCTACCGGGGGGGGTAGGTTGGTCGACACCTAGGGGGGGGGGGGTTGGTCGACGCCTAGGGGGGGGTTGGTCGACGCCTACCGGGGGAAGGGGGGGAAGGTTGGGGCGGGGGGGGATGGTTGACGCCTATCGGGGGGGGGAAGGTTGACGCCTACCGGGGGGGGGGAGGTTGACGCCTACCGGGGGGGGGGGGTTGACGCCTACCGGGGGGGGTAGGTTGGTCGACGCCTAGGGGGGGGGGGGTTGGTCGACGCCTAGGGGGGGGTTGGTCGACGCCTACCGGGGGAAGGGGGGGAAGGTTGGTCGATGCCTAGGGGGGGGGGGGTTGGTCGACGCCTACCGGGGGAAGGGGGGGGAAGGTTGGTCGATGCCTGGGGGGGGGGGGGTTGGTCGATGCCTACCGGGGCGGGGGGGGGGTAGGTTGGCTTTTGGTATGTTCGTTCAAATAGCTGCAGTGTTTTTAATTCTGCCGTTCATAAATACGAGGCAGAGACATCGGCTACATCATTATGGTTCAGAAGAGGATGAGTAGTAGAGAAGTGTGGGGGGAGGGGTTGAGCAGCAACTATGTAGAAAATGTGTGTGTAAAATAACACGTGAACGTAATGTGAATCGGATCTTCAGGAGGGGGAGGGGGGGGGGTGTAAATCAAGGTTACCTTGATTGTATAGTGTTTTACTTATGGACCAGTCACGATATATCTACATTTAAAAATAAATGTTCTCTAAATTAGCTTTGTTGCACAATTAAAAGTAAAAAGGCTAGTAAAAGTATACCTAGGCTAAATATAAACCTTCCATAACAATAACTAGGTAAGTCAGTTAAGAACAAATTGCTATTGACAATGATGGCCTACCAAAAGGCAAAAGCCCTCCTGCGGGGACAGGGGCCTGGGATTAAAAATATATACACTAACGGTCAAAAGTTTTAGAACACCTACTCATTCAAGGGATTTTCTTATTTTTTTTTTACATTGTAGAATAACAGTGAATATATCAAAACTATAAAATAACACATGGATTCATGTAGTAACCAAAAAAGTGTAACCAAAAAAACAAATGAAAATATATTTTATTTTCTTCAAAGTAGCCACCCGTTGCACGCTCTTGGCATTCTCTCAACCAGCTTCACCTGGAATGCTTTTCCAACAGTCTTGAAGGAGTTCCCAAATATGCTGTGCACTTGTTGGCTGCTTTTCATTCACTCTGCTGTCCGACATATCCCAAACCATCTCGATTTGGTTGAGGTCGGGTGATTGTGGAGGCCAGGTCCATCTGATGCAGCACTCCATCACTCTCCTTATTGGTCAAATAGCCCTTACACAGCCTGGAGGTGTGTTGGGTCATTGTCCTGTTGAAAAACAAATGCTAAGCCCAAACCAGATGGAAAGGTGTATCGCTGCAGAATGCTGTGGTAGCCATGCTGGTTAAATGTGCCTTGAATTCTAAATAAATCACAGACAGTGTCACCCCCACACCATAACACCTCTTCCTCCATGCTTTACGTTGGGAAATACACATACGGAGATCATTCGTTCACCCACACTGCGTCTCACAAAGGCACGGCGGTTGGAACCAAAAATCTCAAATTTGGACTCCAGACCAAAGGACAGATTTCCAGCAGTCTAATGTCCATTGTTCGTGTTTCTTGGCCCAAGCAAGTCTCTTCTTATGATTGGTGTTTTTTAGTAGTGGATTCTTTACAGCATTTCGACCATGAAGGCCTGATTCACGCAGTCGCCTGTGAACAGTTGATGTTGAGATATCTGTGACTTGAACTCTCAAGCATTTATTTGGCCTGCAATTTCTGAGGCTGGTAACTCTAATGAACTTGTCCTCTGCAGCAGGGGTAACTCTGGGTCTTCCTTTCCTGTGGTGGTCCTCATGAGAGCCAGTTTCATCATAGCGCTTGGTTTTTTTCGACTGCACTTGAAGAAACTTTCAAAGTTCTTGATATTTTCCGTATACTGACCTTCATGTCTTAAAGTAATGATGGACTGTCATTTCTCTTTGCTTATTTGAGCTGTTCTTGCCATAATATGGACTTGGTATTTTACCAAATAGGGCTATCTTCTGTATACCACCCCTACCTTGTCACAACACAACTGATTGGCTCAAATGCACTCAAATGCACTACATTCCACAAATTAACTTTTAACAAGGCACACCTGTTAATTGAAATGCATTCCAGGTGACTATCTCATGAAGCTGGTTGAGAGAATGCCAAGTGTGTGCAAAGCTGTCATCAAGGCAAAGGGTGGCTACTTTGAAGAATCTCAAATATAAAATATATTTGGGGTTTTTAACCCTCTTTTTTTTGGTTACTACATGATTCCGTATGTGTTATTTTATAGTTTTGGTGTCTTCACTATTATTCTACAATGTAGTAAAAATATAGAAAACCACTTGAATGAGTAGGTGTTCTAAAACTTTTGACTGTGTGTAGATGGATAGTTGTGACAGAACACACCACGACAAGAGACAACACTACATAGAAACCTAAGACAACAACATAGCAATGCAGCAACACAACATAACAACAACATGGTAGCAACATAACAACAACATGGTAGCAACACAACATAACAACAACATGGTAGCAACACAACATAACAACAACATGGTAGCAACACAACATAACAACAACATGGTAGCAACACAACATAACAACAACATGGTAGCAACACAACATAACAACAACATGGTAGCAACACAACATAACAACAACATGGTAGCAACACAACAACAACATGGTAGCAACACAACATAACAACAACATGGTAGCAACACAACATAACAACAACATGGTAGCAACACAACATAACAACAACATGGTAGCAACACAACATAACAACAACATGGTAGCAACACAACATAACAACAACATGGTAGCAACACAACATAACAACAACATGGTAGCAACACTACATAACAACAACATGGTAGCAACACTACATAACAACAACATGGTAGCAACACAACATAACAACAACATGGTAGCAACACAACATAACAACAACATGGTAGCAACACAACATAACAACAACATGGTAGCAACACAACATAACAACAACATGGTAGCAACACAACATAACAACAACATGGTAGCAACACAACATAACAACAACATGGTAGCAACACAACATAACATAACAACATGGTAGCAACACTACATAACAACAACATGGTAGCAACACAACATAACAACAACATGGTAGCAACACTACATAACAACAACATGGTAGCAACACAACATAACAACAACATGGTAGCAACACAACATAACATAACAACATGGTAGCAACACAACATAACATAACAACATGGTAGCAACACAACATAACATAACAACATGGTAGCAACACAACATAACATAACAACATGGTAGCAACACTACATAACATAACAACATGGTAGCAACACAACATAACATAACAACATGGTAGCAACACAACATAACATAACAACATGGTAGCAACACTACATAACATAACAACATGGTAGCAACATAACATAACAACATGGTAGCAACACAACATAACAACAACATGGCAGCAACATAACAACAACAACAACATGGCAGCAACATAACAACAACAACAACATGGCAGCAACACAAAACATGGTACAAACATTATTGGGCACAGACAACAACAATACATCACACAAAGCAGCCACAACTGTCAGTGTCCATGATTGAGTCTTTTGAATGAAGAGATGGAGATTAAACTGTCCAGTTTGAGTGTTTGTTGTAGCTCGTTCCAGTCGCTAGCTGCAACGAACTTAAAAGAGGAGCGACCCAGGGATGTGTGCGCTTCGGGGACCTTTAACAGAATGTGACTGGCAGAACGGGGGGAGGATGAGGGCTGCAGTAGATATTTCAGATAGGAGGGATAATAATAATGACCGACTTCTTCTAGGATGCAGTAGAACAAATTTAGCCCAGGTCTCATAAACACTCTCAAGCCCACGTGCTAGTGTGTAGCCAGCTGAACTTTATATTCACCAGCAGAACTGTTGAACTGTTGTGAGTACACATTCCTGTTTGTTGTTTGATCAACATGGCCTGTAAACTTTGTTTTAGATGTTTAAATCAAGTGGCCTACCAAGATAAGATGATGCTTATTTCTCAGAATGAGTTGCCAATTCCTTTATAACAATGCATATTTTTATGCTCATTGCACATTTAGAAAAACACAGACTAGACAACTAGAAACACAACGAGTGTTTTGTCTAAACTGCGATACGTGGTATTTTCCACATTCATGCTCATTGATGATCTCGTTTTAGTAGGGTTTACTCTGTTCTACATTTTGGGAGTTGAGACATTAAAAGGGGAGAAAGGTTAAGTTCTCATCTTTTACAGTAAAGTAATGTCTAAGCATTTCGCTGTCCATATGATGTTTTTTTTCTCCCTTTTGGGCCAGTCCTCAAATGCAAATAGCTAGTTTAAATGGCTAGTTTTAAACTGCTTGTCAGAGATTAAGTTAATATTCTGTTGTGAGTGGCAAGGGGAGGGGCTTGTGGGAAGATGTACAGGAGGAGGGGCTTGGTGTCTGAAGTGGGAAGATGTACAGGAGGAGGGGCTTGGTGTCTGTGAAGTGGGAAGATGTACAGGAGGAGGGGCTTGGTGTCTGTGAAGTGGGAAGATGCACAGGAGGAGGGGCTTGGTGTCTGAAGTGGGAAGATGTACAGGAGGAGGGGCTTGGTGTCTGTGAAGTGGGAAGTTACACAGGAGGAGGGGCTTGGTGTCTGTGAAGTGGGAAGATGCACAGGAGGAGGGGCTTGGTGTCTGAAGTGGGAAGATGCACAGGAGGAGGGGCTTGGTGTCTGTGAAGTGGGAAGATACACAGGAGGAGGGGCTTGGTGTCTGTGAAGTGGGAAGTTACACAGGAGGAGGGGCTTGGTGTCTGAAGTGGGAAGATGCACAGGAGGAGGGGCTTGGTGTCTGTGAAGTGGGAAGATGCACAGGAGATGAAACCAAAAAGACACAGAACATAATTTATTTTTAAATGTAAAAGAAACGTGATTCTTGCGACACAGGCATTTGGGACATTGGTTTTAGCGCATTCATTTGAATGAATTCTATATATCGCCCAGCCCTAGCTCTTAAAACACCTGATTCAATCAGTCTTCCATTTAGACTACTGCAATTAGTTGAATCGGACATCTTACTGCTGGGTTGGAACAAAAGCCAGAACTCATTGTGGCCTTCCAGGATCTGAGTTGCCAACTACTGGTGTTAGATGGGTGTTTGTTTAGTCTGCTTGATCACCACACAAGGCAGATTTAAAAATAAATAAATAATAATAATTAAATCCCTGTTGTATGTTACAGGTACGGTCTGGAGTGTCTGTTCAGGTACTATAGCTACGGACTAGAGAGAAAATTCAGACCAGACATCTTCAAAGACTTCCAGGAGGAGACCATGAAAGACTACGAAGCTGGTGAGGGGTCGCCTAGGGAACGCCAACTGTACACATTCTCACCGCGCAGTAACTCTCCATACTATGCTTCCAAAAGGAGTGTATTTCTATGTCCCAAATGGCACCCTATTCCCCATTTAAAGTGGGCAACTTTTGACCCAGAGCCTTACATAGGGAATAGGTTGCCATTTTGAAATGTATCCTTAATGACGTAGCCCCCCCTTAACACTGTCCCCTTTCTGTGTCCCTGTCTCTCACAGGCCAGCTGTATGGACTAGAGAAGTTTTGGGCGTTTCTTAAATACTCCAAAAACAAGAACATGGAGATCGACCCCAAGCTGCAGGAGTGCCTGAGCAAGTTCAAGCGTCTTGAGGATTTCAGAATCGATGTAAGTAGAGAAACCTGTGAAAGAATTGTTTTGTTTTTCTACATCAACTGTTTACTACTCGATTAAACCTGTGTTTTTTTTTTTTTAAGTGTGAATTTAGACACGTTTACTACAACTTTTACTACCAGCCACATGTGTGAATAACAACAGTTTTAAAAGGCTGTTATCAGAGTGGTATCATCAGGGCTCCTAATGTGCGAACAATTCGGTCTAAATATTTTGCTGTGCGACCAGAAGTTCTATTCTGGAAGTACTGTGCGACTATGGAAAAAAAAAAAGATTATTATCCCAGATAATAATTGTTTTAATGATAAGGCATTGGTTCAGTCACGCGCTGAAGCATTGTGTCCCGAGTTTCCGAGGAAAGAGGGTGAAGATTCGACAGTGTTAGCTGTATCATTATTACAAAACAAACAACAACAACAAAATCTTCTAGCCCAATCAGGTCAAACCTGGTCCCGGTTTCCTGATAGTGAACTTACGGGTTTATTTTTTTAAATTTTTATAAACTATGTAAAAATGCGTTTCCCCAAAAAACTTCACTCAGAGAACGGGCGCTTAGTGTGTCGTTGGAGGACGTGTTGATACTGATAGGACCTAAATAAAGGGAGCGTTGCTGCTCTCAGATCAGCTTTCTACATTCAAATATATTTCCCGACCATTATAATTATATCACGATACTGACGACAGATCAGCTCCTAGAGCAGGGTTTCCCAAACTTGGTCCTGGGGACACCAAGTGGTGCATGTTTTTAGTTTTGGCCCTAGCACTACACAGCTGGTTTAAATGATGAACTCTTGGGGGGTCCCCGGGACCGAGTTTGGGAAACGCTGTCCAAGAGAGAGATTACCATCTATGGCTGCAAATCGAGACGGCTTACCCTATAATAATGCACTTTATAGTTTGGGGTCGGCAGGTAGTCTAGTGGTTAGTGCGTTGGTAAAGTAACCGAAAGGTTAGGTTTGATCGAATCCCGAGCTGACAAAGTAAATCTCATTCTGCTCCTGAACAAGGCAGTTAACCCACTGTTCCCCGGTAGGCCGTCATTGTAAATAAGAATTAGTTTTTAACTGACTTGCCTAGTTAAATAATATGTATTTTTTTTTAAATTTAGGCTTAAGATGCTTTTTGAGAAACTAGGCTGTGGTAATTTGACCAGTTTATTTAAACATTTGTGGGCACAGAAGATGAATGATCATCGCAATGAATTAATTACACATTTCTTGCATGTCCTCGTCACAAACCTGACATCTTGAGACATTATCTATGTAATGCATCTCAATAGGAAAATAGTACTCATACACAATGTAGGAACCTAATATTCCACAAATTACTTTGTAATTTCAATGACAGGTGTTCCTATCAATATTTTAGCTTTTATAATAAACTAATGTATTTAGTGTTACATATTAGCTTCTAAGGCACATGTGTTTCCATACTAGCTAGAATTCATTATTGTATTTTCTGGTGCTCGTAAATTTCACGTGGTGCTCCTAACCTTTTTAAGTAGGAGCACCAGTGCTACCAATTTTAAAAAATATATTATTATTTAAAGCTTTGGCTATCATACTCGTTTGACAAGGCTTCTATCAGAGTGCTGTCATGCTCTGTCAGGCTTTTGTAGGTTCAAAGTACTGAGCAAGTGGGTTTGTTAAAACATTAACAAAATGGCAGTCATTGCTACAAGACTCATCTCTTGGCTGCCCTGTTCACCCTGTAGTTTTTGACTCCACCTCATATGTTTACGTAAGACTCTGGTCAAAGTTGTGTACTATAGGGAATACCGTGTAATTTGGTGACGCAGACTTTGTTACAGAACGTTCTGTTAGAATGTCCGTAGGGCCTCAGTCAATCCCAAATCTCACCATTGTCCTTCATTTCAGCCCCCGATGGAGGAGGGAGGCCGCAAGAGACACTCATCCAGCGGAGACGGTCGTCGCCGCCACACCTCCCAGGGTTCCAGCCGCCCCCACAGCCAAACTGGCTTCGGCCCGGCCCCGTTCGCCCAGGGCCCCGCCAAGGATGATGCCAAAAACAGCAGCCAGAGCCAGCGACCCGCAGCCCAGGCCTCGGCCACCGCGTCAGACACCAAGCCACCAAAGTAACACCCCGGACAACCCTCGGATCAACGTGGATCAACTCAACGTCATCAAATCCTTTCTGCAACACAAGGGGGTCCAATGGTTCACGCAAAGCATGAGAGAATGACTTTGATGAATGTCTCGTGATTTAAATAAATCAAGGCTCTTCCATTTTTTTCTTTTTTTTTTTCTTTTGTTTGAAACAGAGTTTTGTCTTGTTGGAGACAAAGACTATTGAAGGAATGGATGAAGTGTTCCATTTTTTTTTGTTGCGAACCTTAGCATACATTCTCCCGGTGGTTCTATGTGGGAATGAACATGGTTTTTGAGCACGTTTGATGGCAACTGCAAACCTTGCGGCCCCCCTTTCTATCGTTGGACCTCCTTTCCATTTGACACCATCTGTTGGCTGACAGATGAGTGATTCTTCAAGATCTGATCATTTTTTCTTCTTCTATGGGGTGAGTGGTGGATTTGGAAACTGATACTTTGAAAAAATTAAGGAAAACAATATTTTACTTGTTTTTGGGCTGGAGGGAAGAGGAGAGAGAAAAAAAATCAAGAAGAAACCAAATGATTAAAATAAAAGACTTGTACCAGTCCCTCAGTATGAGCAAGATCGTTGAAAGTTGCCTTATTTTAATGGTTTTTCTGCTTAATTTGTGCCCGCCACCTTAATGTCGATTGTACAGCATTGATAATTGCAAATATGCAACGTCGGTCATCACCTACAGTAGTGGCCACTCAGTGACCCCCCCCCCCCCCCGCCTGCCAAACAGCACCCCTTTTGAACTGTCTTCCAAGTGTCATATGGTCTGTTACAAAGCCTACCCACCCCTCGGTGTGTTTGCAATTTGTGGCTCTTTGTGCTAAAATGCTTTGCTGGGGAGGGCACACCCGCCCCTGAGGCCACCCCCCCCAATCACCAGCCTCCCAAGGACAGTCTGCGTCCAGCCATCGATCTGTTCATCCTATCATCCATCCATAGTACATCATTCAGGCTACAGGACTGGAATCACCAATCCGGATGACTTGACGACAGAGGAAAGGCATGCTGCGGCAGGTGCTTTAGGTGTGTGGTGGGCTTTGTTTGGGGCGGGGGGGGGGGTGTGTAATGGCCTGCTTTCCAGGGCTAACAAGACAAGGCTTCAGTCTGCAGCTTGGCATGGCCTATACCCTCGCATCCCACCACCGCTCACACACACGCACACCAGTGTTTCTTCCAGAGAGTGGCGGCTCTACTCTGTTCTTCTGGAGGACTATAACCAATGGACAGGCTATGTATCCCCTCTGACCCCCGACCGACCTGTTATATTCCCCTACATCCAGTCAGATCAATTATAATAATCTAGTTTAGATAACTTAATCTTTATCTGACATGAGTACTGATGATATCAAATAGATGAGTGTTTTTTTTTTTTTTGGTCCACTAATGTAAATGTGAATTGGACAGATGAAGAGAAATTACACCTCCCGGCTACTTGTTTTATTGTTTATAGAACAGATTATATATTCGCCTTACATGTGTACGTATTCAATTTTTTTTTTTTTTTTTTCATGTTCTCATCTTTATTGCTTTTTTAATTTGCTGTGTTTCAAGCTAGGATTTGTCTCTGTATTGAATATGTGTGTTTGAAACCTCTGGACTTTCAAGAAATGGGAAAATTAGTATAGTATAATTAAAGGGAAATTTACATTAGGGCATCAACTGACATTCAATGCAACAACATAAATTACACATTTCCAGGAAGTTGAGTTAAATTTCTAATCAAAGTTAATTTGCTAAATTGTATTTTTATTTTGTTGACAAATTGCGTGATGTGAATCGCTGGTGTGTTCACGCAACGGCAATTTAGAACGATTTGTATCATGAGGTTAAAGTTGGTGGTTGAATAGTCCCCCTAACTAGTTATTGATCAGTGACGTACAATGGTCCTCTTTTTAGTTAAATATCAATTAGCTTAAATAACAGTTAAACTATATCTTCTGCTGGAGGTCCAATGGAGTGAATCAATTTCACTGGTGGTTCCCCTGTGTTAGAATGTCCAGTTGTCTTCATGTTTTGTTTTTGTTTCAAATGAAATCTTTATTAACCCGCCATTGTTGAACAATTTACAAGAGTTTAGTGAGAATTAGCTATGTTTTAGCTCTTCTTTTTTTTCTCTTCTGTTTTTGTTGTGGGCTTAGCTCAAGGGAGCTGCGGGTCAATTCAGGAGGCTGATATGAATCACTCAAGAAATCATTTACTCAAGGAATAAAGACAAAAAATACAACGAAACTCCCAACCATTTCCCAACCCAGTTAATCCTCTGAGAGGATGTGGTGTGTCACCAGGGGGCGCCCTTCCAGACAGCCACACAGACAGATGTCCCCGTCCCCCCCCCCCAGTGAATGTCACCTGTGCCCCCTCCGCCAGGATAGAGGGGACAGGTGCTCTGGGGTCCAGCCTTTTCTTTAGCATAGTGATGAACCCTGCGGATGGATCAGCTGGCGCTCCGATGAACTCTAGGGGGCGCCATGTCTGGCGTCCTGCAGGGTCAGGTGGACTGGGCCAGACTTTTGAAGAGAACGAGGGGAAGGGAGGACGAGGAAGATGGACGTAACCCGCCTTGGGTTTGTCAATGATGTCACTATTTTAGAGGATGTGAATGGCTATGATGTCTGGGAACTGAACTAGGAGAAACAATTCCATAAAGCCATATAAATAGAAAAACAGCTGTATATGAACCATTAAAAAAATGTTAATAGTTCATTATCTTTACAATATCCCCGGCTTGTCATGAAAAAAAAAAAATGATTTAAAATAAAGAAAAAAGAACACAAAAAAAATATAAAACAGAAAAATGTAAAATACTTGAATGAGATCTTGTATTATAACATTTAATATTCATAATATCTGCTTTGTAGGCTGATGTGATTCGCTATTAGTGTTATTTGTAATTTGTAGTAATTATGCTTTTCCTTATTAAATACACAAAAAAAAACACAAAATGGACAAAAAACTTCACCACCGCCTGTCTTCGTCCTCCTTATTTACTTGTTTGTCTTTTCCTGTGGGGATCTCCAGAAAGCCGGATTATTAAATTAGCCAGCTAACTTTGGTAAACCGCTACATATAACTCTTGTTTTTCTGGTTGAATAAGAAAGCAAAATTTATATACAGTGCATTCGGGAAGTATTCAGATGTTGTTTGTAGATTGATGAGGAAAGTGTTTTATTTAATCCATTTTAGAATAAGGCTGTAACGTAACAAAGTGGTCTGAATACTTTCTGAATGCACGGTAACCTCCTCCAGGTTAGGCTAAATAAGAGCTAATGCAGCGTTCAAATGCTAGGAAACTCAAATGTACGACTTGCTAACTGGTTGTAATTATACACGTGCCTCGTTCAACCAGTTAGCAAGACGGAAATGTCAGTTTTCTAGTGTTGATTTAGCACGTGAACGCGGCATTACTCCATTTATCCCGAATTATGTCTGAGCTGCAAATTGAGGACCAATGAGATCAGATTAATCCGTATTACAATGGTGGATATTGCTCGTCCACCTGCCATTAACTCTAGCAGACTTGTAATTGCCCGTGTATGTCGCACATGGCTAGTCGAACGCCGAGGTTTTCATTGAGACAACGCTGAAACGTTCATCCGTGGGTGAGTCAGAACTCTTCATTGAGATAACGCTGAAACATTAATCTGTGGGTGAATCAGTGCAACATTTTCACGTGTCAACTTCTTTCATTTTGATTATCTTGCAAATTCAGCAGGCTACGGTGTGAAATAGGCTTTTAGAAGTGAAGTCTTTATTATTTTTTACTTCTCGTTAAATGCCGTCTTTGGTGTTTTTATCAATGCACAACCACAATCAGTCCCCCGTCCCCCCCCCAATCGTATGGTATAAGGATTGTATTAAGTCATACGAAGGTGTGCCTGACGTTTTTAAATGCATTCTTTCATTACTAAATGTGTGATGTGATAGGTATTTTAACATGACCATTTTCTAAAAATGATTTAATCAGTCTTCCTCAAATGAAGGGGATGATGACGCAATCTTTTGAGAGCGGGAGGGAATCTGATTTCATTGGTGGAGTTAACCCCGAGTTAGCTTGCCGGTTAGTTCTGAGGGATTCGTTACCATAGAAATGTACCTGGCTAATTTGGTGAGCCATATCCGTGGTACCGGTTATCCCAAGTTGAACTCGGAGTTGACCAAAGTTACCTCGCTAATTTCGCAAACCTGGTTTGTAGTGTAATAAGGCTCTGACCACTGATAGATGATATTGTTTAGAAGAATACTAGGGTTGCAAAATTCCGCTAACTTTTACAGAAATCTTGGTTGGAGGATTCCGGATGTCCTGTTTATTCCAACAGGGAGTTTTGGGGGAAAGTTACCTTCATTTTCCAACCCTTACTGTAGCAGACTATTGATTAGGTGTGAGAGAATGAGTATAAAATATTTACAGATGTAACGATGCTGTTGAATGCTGATTTTGTGTCGACGCTTAGAAGAAATTCAAATAACACATCTCATTTCTTTCAAAGGTTTTATGCTACAATGCACAGATTCGGACAGATCACACCCTTCAAAGGCCCCATTTATCAATCAGGCCAGAGGTTGTACATTACAAAATGGTGACAAGGATGGGATTGTTGTATGGTTTTCCATGGATCTACAAACCTAAAATTTAGGCCTGTCAAATGATGGAAAAAATTAGATTTTTTATATAAAATATAATTTGCTGTGATTTGCTCAAATGGACTGTAATTTAAGAATTTTCATACAAAAAATATGGATGTAACAGTTAATCAAATGAGTTAAATGGAGAGCACACTTTCTTTAATCTCAATGTCCACTTGTTTTTTACATGGCATTGTGGATTTTAGCTGTATAGATTATGTATTTTGTATATTTTCAGTAAATTTACAATGCTTTCAGACAATGTGATTCATCGCAGGGGGAAAAAATGCACAAAAATTACAAAAAGTTAACTGATTAACTCTTGACAGTCCTAACAAGAAAACAAGCGTACATGCATTTAAAGGGACACTTCGGGATTTTGGCAATAAGGCCCTTTATCTACTTCCCCAGAATCGGATGAACTAGTAGAAACCATTTTTACGTCTGTGTCTAGTATGAAGGAAGTTAGAGTTTCACAAGCCAATGCTAACTAGCGTTAGCACAATGACTGGAAGTCTATGGGTATGTGCTAGCCTGCTTTTTGGGTAAGTAGATAAAGGGCATCATTGCCAAAATCCCAAAGCAATCCGATTGATAAAATATAGAGATTAAAAAAAAAAAAAAAAACTTGCAACAGAGAACAAGGTTAGACTAAAGAGAAGGTTAGACTAAAGAGAAGGTTAGACTTACAGCTGAGAAGAAGGTTGGACTGAAGAGAAGAAGGTTGGACTGAAGAGAAGAAGGTTGGACAGAAGAGAAGAAGGTTGGACTGAAGAGAAGAAGGTTGGACTGAAGAGAAGGTCAGACTTACAGAAGAGAACAAGGTTAGACTGAAATGGTAGAAAATGCTATTGCTATCAACATTCACATTTCTTAAATAATAAAACAAAAGTCAATCTTCTGATCAAGCAGGTAAAAAGTTGTGAAGTACCACATGATGTGCGTTCAGTGAGAAAGTGTCAAACTTAATAAGGACCCCGCTGTCTCTACTACCAAGAGTAAACTGACCAGTGAGAGTCAAGTCATCTCAGTGCCACAACTGAGGATAGGAATTCTCTGATCGCGTCACAGTATCTCTCCTTTAAAGAGCCACTGAACGCCGATTGGCACGTGTGTTTCTGTTGTTCATTAGAAAAATGAAATTTCAGTCTTGGGAGGTGTGTTTCCTGGCCGAGTCCGCTTTTGGCTAATGATTGTCCCCCATGAGACACTAGGCTCGGAATTTATCACTTATCACAATTAACTTCTTTAGTGAATAAGAGTTCAAATTTCATACCAAGTTGCCATACTTTAAGCTCATGCTATATTCTGGCTGGTATAGTCGAAATTCATCCTTCCGGCGTGTAGGTCTTCACTTTCACATTGAAATTCGATGCTAATTTCGTTAGGTTCTTGCTGAGGTTGGCTTAGTTCTGTAGGTGGCCTTTGTCCTTTCAACGTGGGGATGGTAAGTCCTCACGTCCTTGGAACAGGAAGTTACATTTTTGTTAAAGGGGCTTATATAGGGTTGGGAGAGAGGGCAGTGTTTCATAGTTTACAACCAGTGTCTGTTCACATGGGCGGGGCCACTGAGTTGAGCATAGTTCACTCATGAAAAGTGAGTGCTAGCTGGTGGCACAGCTAGCACTGCAATTTACATTTACATTTAAGTCATTTAGCAGACGATCTTATCCAGAGCGACTTACAAATTGGAAAGTTCATACATATTCAGCAATGCAGTGCCTTAGACCACTGCGCCACCCGGGAGGCCAACAAAGGGATTTTCAATAGTCACATCGGTAGAGTAGAGAGAGGAAAAAGGGGAAAGGTATTTATGTGGGTCATAAACCTCCCCCAACAGGCCAACGTCATGACACAGCCATGGTCCTTACATGCTGAAGGTCAGAGGTGACATTTGGGTTGGGTGAGCATCACTGGATCTTCTTCAGAGGGGTGTGGCTGAGCAGCAGGGTGTGACGCTCGTAGGCATTGGTCTTCCTGAAGTTGGCGTCGGTGCCGTGTAGCCTGTCCAAAACCCACAGGACTTCAAAGTTCTGGTTGAACCTGCGGAGATTGAGGGTAGAGGACATATTTGGTACAAAATAAACCAGTGTACTGTACATGAAAGAAACCTGAGAAGAATGTACTTTTTCTTCAAATTAAATCCCAAGAATGAAGAACAATGGGAAACGGCGGCTGAAAATAAAAAGGTGAAATTTGCTTGTCTTTTTGTCCTTTAAAAAAAAATTCATGTTCTTTAACTTGGGATTTAATTTTAAGTCATTGTCACATATGGCAGAGCACCCAGTGAATAAAGCGAGATAGCACACCTGTTACCCACTCCACAATTCACTTTTTCTCCTTTGAATTTTACTTCTACATTTACTTGTACATCCTAAAGCCACAGACTTGTTGTGGGTTTGGGTGTCAGGCTCACAAATCCTAAACCAATCCCAGTGCCCCACTTTTTTTTGTACTTATCAACTGCCCTTTTCAGGATGAGAAGGAATGGATTTAATGAGCTTTAAGCAATATTGCAGAAAAATTCTACCTTCAGAAGAGATTAGTAGCTATTACAACACTTGTAAGATCTGCCAGGGCCGGGAGAGGTAGTAATAACGCCTGTGGGAAGAGGGGCATTCTTCTTACCAATCTTCATGACCTTTGTTTAGGAGGTGTTCAGAACAAGGTTAAGGGTAGAGAAAGCTTGGACATCATTTGTTTAATTTTTCAGTGGTATTGTTAACAAACACACCCCCATAAAGAAAATGAGAATTAAAAACAGGTTCAGCCCCTGGTTCGACTGTGATATTGCAGAGTTATTACTCCACCTCAAGAATTGCATTTGGCGAAAGGCTCGGCACACGCCTCCTCAGGCTGACTGGCTCTTGGTCAGGCAAATGAGAAATAAGTGCACTCGGGTCTAACCCCAAGAAGTTCTGGAAAATGGTTAAAGACCTGGAGAATATCCCTCCTCACAGCTGCCCATGTCCCTTAATGTTGATGTGGTTGTTACTGACAAGAAGCACATGGCTGATCTCTTTAATCACCACTTCATTAAGTCAGGATTCCTATTTGACTCAGCCATGCATCCTTGCCTGTCCAACATTTCCTCATCTCACACCCCTTCTAATGCGACTATCCCAGATGCTTCTCCCTCTTTTTCACAACTGAGCAAGAGGACAAGTACATTAGAGTGTCTAGTTTGAGAAACAGTCCTCAACTGGCAGCTTCATTAAATAGTATCCGCAAAACACCAGTCTCAACGTCAACAGTGAAGAGGCGACTCCAGGATGCTGGAGTTGCTCTGTCCAGTGTCTGTGCTCTTTTGCCCATCTTAATCTTTTCTTTTTATTGGCCAGTCTGAGATATGTTTTTTTTCTCTGCAACTCTGCCTAGAAGGTCAGCATCCTGGAGTCGCCTCTTCACTGTTGACGTTGAGACTGGTGTTTTGCGGGTACTATTTAATGAAGTTGCCAGTTGAGGACTTGTGAGGTGTCTGTTTCTCAAACTAGACACTCATGTACTTGTCCTCTTGCTCAGTTGTGCACCGGGGCCTCCCACTCCTCTTTCTATTCTGGTGAGAGACAGTTTGCGCTGTTCTGTGAAGGGAGTAGTACACGCCGCTGTATGTTTATTGCTTCTTTAATCAGGACAACAGTTTTCAGCTGTGCTAACATAATTGCAAAAGTAAAAAAAAAAAAAAAAAAAATTGTATCCAATTGGTAGTAGTTACTGTCTTGTCTCATCGCTGCAACTCCCGTACGGACTCGGGAGAGGCGAAGGTCGAGAGCCATGCGTCCTCTGAAACACAACCCAACCAAGCCACACTGCACATCCAACCAGGAAGCCAGCTGCACCAATGTGTCGGAGGAAACACCGTACACCTAGCGACCTGGTCAGCGTGCACTGCGCCCGGCCCGCCACAGGAGTCACTAGTGCGCGATGAGACAAGGATATCCCTGCCGGCCAAACCCTCCCTAACCCGGACGACGCTGGGCCAATTATGCATCGCCCCTCTGCCTCCCGGTCGCGGACGGCTGCGGCAGAGCCTGGGCTCGAACCCAGAATCTCAGAGTGCCTTAGACCACTGCGCCACCCGGGAGGCCCTTGCAAAAGTGTTTTCTAATGATCAATTAGCCTTTTAAAATGATAAACTTGGATTAGCTAACACAACATGCCATTGGAACACAGGAGTGATGGTTGCTGATAATGAGCCTCTGTAGGCCTATGTAGAAATCCCATAAAAAATCTGCCGTTTCCAGCTACAAGTCATTTACAACATTACCAATGTTTACACTCTATTTCTGATCAATTTGATGTTATTTTAATGGACAAAAAATGGGCTTTTCTTTCAAAAACAAGGACATTTCTAAGTGACGTTTGAACGGTAGTGTGTGTGTCTGTATATACAGTTGAAGTCAGAAGTTTAAATACACCTTAGACAAATACATTTAAACTCAGTTTTTCACAATTCCTGACATTTAATCCTAGTTAAGATTCCCTGTCTTAGGTCAGTTAGGATCACCACTTTATTTTAAGAATGTGAAATGTCAGAATAATAGTAGAGAGAATGATTTATTTCAGCTTTTATTTCTTTCATCACATTCCCAGTGGGTCAGAAGTTGGTATGGTGTTCTTCGGCTTATAAGCCCCCCCCCCCCCCCCCCCCTTTTCCTCCAAACAGAACGATGGTCATTATGGCCAAACAGTTCTATTTTTGTTTCATTAGATCAGAGGACATTTCTCCAAAAAGTACGATCTTTGTCCCCATGTGCAGTTGCAAAACGTAGTCTGGCTTTTTTATGGCGGTTTTGGAGCAGTCGCTTCTTCCTTGCTGAGCGGCCTTTCACGTTATGTTGATATAGGACACGTTTTACTGTGGATATAGATACTTTTGTACCCGTTTCATCCAGCATCTTCACAAGGTCCTTTGCTGTTGTTCTGGGATTTTTTTTGCACTTTTCGCACCAAAGTACGTTCATCTCTAGGAGACAGAACGCGTCTCCTTCCTGAGCGGTATGACGGCTGCGTGGTCCCATGGTGTTTATACTTGCATACTATTGTTTGTACAGATGAACGTGGTACCTTTAGGCGTTTGGAAATTGCTCCCAAGGATGAACTAGACTTGTGGAGGTCTACAATTTTTTTCCTGAGGTCTTGGCTGATTTCTTTAGATTTTCCCATGATATTAAGTAAAGAGGCACTGAGTTTTGAAGGTAGGCCTTGAAATACATCCACAGGGGGGGTCAAAATCAAAAGTAACAGTCAGTATCTGGTGTGGCCTCCAGCTGCATTAAGTACTGCAGTGCATCTCCTCCTCATGGACTGCAAATCGATCCCGCTCCGGAGTACAGGCCTCGGTGTAACGCTCCTTCCTTCAATGATAAACGCGAATCCAACCATCACCCCTGGTGAGACAAAACTGCGACTCGTCAGTGAAAAGCACTTTTTGCCAGTCCTGTCTGGTCCAGGAAAGGAAGGGTTTGTGCCCATATGCGACGTTGTTGCCGGTGATGTCTGGTGAGGACCTGCCTTACAACAGGCCTACACGCCCTCAGTCCAGCCTCTCTCAGCCTATTGCGGACAGTCTGAGCAACTGATGGAGGGATTGTGCGTTCCCAGCTTCACCCGGTCAACCTACGGGATAGGGAACGTGTGATGACACTGGGTGTCAAGTGAAGTGTTACCTGATCATTGATGGGTTCGTTTATTAGTTAGACACATCCAACTCAAATCAAACACTTGCTGCATACTTCTGGGAGTATACAACATCGTAACATCTTTCAATCTTAATTTCAGAAATAGATTTATTAAATAACAATTCAACAGATCTCTGCTTTCTAATCAGATAACGAGGTTATGTCTGACTGGTAAAGTATCATTGACCTCTGTCCTGTCATTTTTCCTGAGCTTTGCACCCTCACATGGACGTTATCACAAAATGTTGAAACTCACAGGGATGTTCTTCAATATCTCGCCACATCTTTTTTTTATTTGCTACCTAAGGTGATCATCTAGCTGCATTTGGCACACATAAACAGAGAATATTTATGACTTATAAAATACAGGCTTGGGTTATGCTAGGTCACTAGAGTATCTTCTACAGATTGCAGGAGGGGGTAGGCACTGGGTAAACACTGTAAAGGGTCAATCTGCAGTTCCTACATTCATTTTTGGACTTATAAATTAATTTAACTTATAAATGCCTCATGAGCTTGGTTTCATTGTCATACCCCATCAGAATCCAAAATATAAGTTTTACTCCAATGTTTAAACCTTATTTAGCCTCAAAACATGGTTTAAACAGTCCTTGCATCCATAGCTCTGTCTATGAATTTGAGAGTGGTTACATCTCTCAGATTTTTTACCAAAACAGGGGCGGGGATGACGCTTTGTTATTGTTTCAACTGCTGATTGCTGCTTTAAGTAACCAGCGGTTATCAGTAATGGTGGTCGTTATCTCGCCAATGTCCTGTCCAACAACATCTATTAATTAAACTCCGTAAGAGTACTTTGGACCGATCGACAGATGGGCATGCCGTTCATAGGGACCGGAGTTTTCCCTGACCATGTGACCTGAACAGGAGAGAAACTCCTGGTCCTATTTACAGTGTAATTATTATGAACTTCCCAACACACATGCTAGTACAAAACACACACGCACACCAGTGAAAATTTGAGGATTTCATAAGGATGGTGATTATCCGTGTTGGACGCCTACTGTAATAATATGGAGGTCATGGTGAGATACAGGAGGATATTGTGTGTGTGTCTGTGGAACAGGATTCGATTGACTGTAGCGGGTTGTTCTTGTTCGGTGGAATTCTGTACCGGGTGACGAAGTTGGGCTTTCCAGTGTATGAAATCTGTACTGGGTGAAGTTGGGCTTTCCAGTGTATGAAATCTGTACTGGGTGAAGTTGGGCTTTCAGGTGTATGAAATCTGTACTGGGTGAAGTTGGGCTTTCAGGTGTATGAAATCTGTACTGGGTGAAGTTGGGCTTTCCAGTGTATGAAATCTGTACTGGGTGAAGTTGGGCTTTCCAGTGTATGAAATCTGTACCGGGTGATGTTGGGCTTTCCAGTGTATGAAATCTGTACTGGGTGAAGTTGGGCTTTCCAGTGTATGAAATCTGTACTGGGTGAAGTTGGGCTTTCCAGTGTATGAAATCTGTACTGGGTGAAGTTGGGCTTTCCAGTGTATGAAATCTGTACTGGGTGAAGTTGGGCTTTCCAGTGTATGAAATCTGTACTGGGTGAAGTTGGGCTTTCCAGTGTATGAAATCTGTACTGGGTTGTTCTTGTTCAGTGGAATTCTGTACCGGGTGATGTTGGGCTTTCCAGTGTAATCAACCAGCATGAGCAGAAGATTGGAGCCCCAGAAAGCCACAAAGGGCCCCATGTTCAGCACAACACAAATCAATGCATTATAACGTCCAATACAAAACAACAACCACATCGCGTACACATGGTCCAATTCAAGATACAGCATCATGTCCTAACACTGTCATAGAACAGCTCAGCGTGTTTCACTCAGTCCAGTACATTAACATCTCTTAAAAGTGATAGAACCACAAGGCTACCTGGGGTGGCAGGTAGCCTAATGGTTAGAATGTTGGGCCAGTAACCGAAAGGTTGCTGGATCGAATCCCCGAGCTGACGAGGTAAAAATCTGTCGTTCTGCCCCTGAACAAGGCAGTTGTTCTCCGGTGATTTGTCATTGTAAGTAAGAATTTGTTAACTGACTTGCCTAGTTAAAAAAAGGTTGGATAAATAAATAAATATGTATATTTAAAAGCAATACCAGAGCTGGTGACTTAATTACTTCCCTCCCATATCCTAAGGCAATATTACATCGTGACCATGTGGCTAATAGCAAGCCAAAATGGCTCCTGAAGTTCCCTGTTAGACAGGTTTCTATTTAAAAGACCTTAGTGTGTTGGAACAGAAATGGATTTCACAACTGAATTCTGCGGAGAAAAAAAGAAAAAAAAGCCTTTACTGTTGACTTATTTTGTCATTATTTTGACCTCTGTCACACAGATTTCAGAGCTGTGGAATATCAGAATTCCAGGAGAGTTCTACTGTGCTGTTAATTCCTTCCGGTTCCTTTGTGCTTCCCAGAATGCTTCCCTTAGTTTATGTCAGATGAATATTTCCAGCCTCTATATTCCAAGATGGCCTGTCACCCTGTCATGTATGTCACACCTGTTATAAAGCTGTATGGGGACATGTTTTTCTGTTGTACTCCTCCTATCGTGATGAGGTAGCCTTGCGTGCAACATAGAATCATTATCAGGTGGGAATTAGCTCATGGTCTAATGGTTAAGACTTTTGTTTCCCAAGTAGTGGCCAGTGGGAGACCAGGGTTCAGATCCCACCAATTATATTGTCTCTTACCATTTTATAGAACAAGGCTGTCTCATGTCCCTCCCAGCTCTGGACCTTCACTGGTTCTGCCAGAAGTCTCCTGATGCTCCCCAAAACCTTTGTAGATGCCTGGGATGAACAGGGAGAAAGCTACATTTTTTTTTTAATTAAGCGCAAAAACTATTAAATATTGTGCTTATTACTGTATGTAACTAATTAATATAATTCACGTAAATATAACATTGGTTTATGTTTGTTCTGAAATCATCCCTAGATGCTGTGTAAAGGTCTTGTTGTCGTTAGGAACGCTGCCGGGACAAAGAGGCCGTATCCAATGACGATGACTGCTTTCATCACAGAGTCTGTCTGAGACTTCTGTGGCATTGTGTGTTGTTACAAAACTGCATATTTTGGAGTGGCCTTTTATTGTCCCCAGCACATTTAATAAATGGATCACTAGTCACTTTAATAGAGAGTATTGCCAGAAAGCAATACTCTCTACAAAGATGGTGGATAAATTAAGATGCGCCACTCAGGCCATGTATCATTGGCAAAAAATGGCCACAGTTCCGGTCTGCTTAAGGGGTGGCTCTCCCATAGGCAGCAATGCATTAGCAGTTAGATATGGTCTGCTTAGTTCATTGACTGCTTAGTTCATCTCTCTTCCACCTCTGCTCTCTCTCTTTCACTCTCCCCCTCGCTCTGTTCTGAACGTCTTTAAACATTTGTTTAAATCATATTATCAAAGGTTTGGACACACTGGAGGCCAGAGCCACTCGAGACCTGTGTCCTGTGGGGTTGACAACTCAAAGAGTATTGACGTCACTGTCAAATGACCTGCCACTGGCATTAAACAAAGCCTGCATGTCCATGTATGCTGATGATTCAACCATATACGCATCAGCAACCACAGCCAATGAAGTCACTGAAACCCTTAACAAAGAGTTGCAGTCAGTTTTGGAATGGGTGGCCAGTAATTAACTGTTCCTGAACATCTCTAAAACTAAGAGCATTATATTTGGTACAAATCATTCCCTAAGTTATAGACCTCAGCTGAATCTGGTAGTGAATGGTGTGGCTGTTGAACAAGCTGAGGAGACTAAATTACTTGGTATTACTTTAGATTGTAAACTGTCATGGTCAAAACATATAGATTCAATGGTTGTAAAGATGGAGAGGTACAGTGGGGCAAAAAAGTATTTAGTCAGCCACCAATTGTGCAAGTTCTCCCACTTAAAAAGATGAGAGAGGCCTGTAATTTTCATCATAGGTACACTTCAACTATGACAGACAAAATGAGAAAAACAAATCCAGAAAATCACATTGTAGGATTTTTGATGAATTTATTTGCAAATTATGGTGGAAAATAAGTATTTGGTCAATAACAAAAGTTTCTCAATACTTTGTTATATACCCTTTGTTGGCAATGACAGAGGTCAAACGTTATCTGTAAGTCTTCACAAGGTTTTCACACACTGTTGCTGGTATTTTGGCCCATTCCTCCATGCAGATCTCCTCTAGAGCAGTAATGTTTTGGGGCTGTTGCTGGGCAACATGGACTTTCAACTCCCTCCAAAGATTTTCTATGGGGTTGAGATCTGGAGACTGGCTAGGCCACTCCAGGACCTTGAAATGCTTCTTACGAAGCCACTCCTTCGTTGCGTGGGCGGTGTGTTTGGGATCATTGTCATGCTGAAAGATCCAGCCACGTTTCATCTTCAATGCCCTTGCTGATGGTAGGCTTTGTTACTTTGGTCCCAGCTCTCTGCAGGTCATTCACTAGGTCCCCCCGTGTGGTTCTGCGATTTTTGCTCACCGTTCTTGTGATCATTTTGACCCCACGGGGTGAGATCTTGCGTGGAGCCCCAGATCGAGGGAGATTATCAGTGGTCTTGTATGTCTTCCATTTCCTAATAATTGCTCCCACAGTTGATTTCTTCAAACCAAGCTGCTTACCTATTGCAGATTCAGTCTTCCCAGCCTCGTGCAGGTCTACAATTTTGTTTCTGGTGTCCTTTGACAGCTCTTTGGTCTTGGCCATAGTGGAGTTTGGAGTGTGACTGTTTGAGGTTGTGGACAGGTGTCTTTTATACTGATAACAAGTTCAAACAGGTGCCATTAATACAGGTAACGAGTGGAGGACAGAGGAGCCTCTTAAAAAAGAAGTTACAGGTCTGTGAGAGCCAGACATCTTGCTTGTTTGTAGGTGACCAAATACTTATTTTCCACCATAATTTGCAAATAAATTCATAAAAAATCCTACAATGTGATTTTCTGGATTTTTTTCCTCATTTTGTCTGTCATAGTTGAAGTGTACCTATGATGAAAATTACAGGCCTCTCATCTTTTTAAGTGGGAGAACTTGCACAATTGGTGGCTGACTAAATACTTTTTTACCCCACTGTATATCAGTCGTTGGTTGGCCACGAGTTGGTCATACCCCACCCTATGGTTTGACCAACGCATTGCTGTGGAGAGAGAGAGAGGGAGAGAAACGCATCTGTATCTCTCACAGAACTAGATTCACTTTATATGATCTTCCTATCTCCATCTGCTCTGATAGACATGAGCCTGAAACTCCCATCTCTCCAGGGTTGCACTTCGTCATTTATTTCCTGATAGAATCTTAGCCGCTGGAAGGGTTCTGCCGCAGCGCCGCCCTGATGAAATGGAATACATTTGCCAAAGTTCTAGAATCCCTGCCGTCTGTTCAGAAAGAAATGAAATAATTCAGAACACTACATCTGCTTCCGAGTGGCGCAGCAGTCTAAGGCAGTGCATCTCAGTGCTAGAGGTGTCACTACAGTCCCTGGTTTGAATCCAGGTTGTATCACATCTGGCCGTGATTGGGAGTCCCATAAGGCGGCGCATAATTGGCCCAGTGTCGTCTGGGTTTGGCCGGTGTAGGCCGTCATTGTAAATAAGAATTTGTTCTTAACTGACTTGCCTGGTTAAATGAAGGTTAAAATAGAAACAACAGGAGTAGGCCTATAATTTTGCCACAGAGGATCAATAGCTTTAAAAAATAAACGTATAGCCTAGCTGTGGATTGCGTGTAGCCCAATCACAAGGCATGCCTACAGTTGGGAATGTGTGGCAAATCTGTCAGTGAACACAGTATTAAGCCAAAATAAGCCTTTTTGCAATTTTTAAAATACAATCACGGGAAAACACAGGTTGGTATGCAAACGGCTCCCGCTGAAAAAAGACTAGTCTGTCTGTAGGTTACCAAATATGTTATCAACTTCCAAATAAGCCTATTGAGCGAACAGCATTGTTTTACGAAGCAGAACAAGAGAGAGATAGGCTTTTGTCAGGAGCGCATTGGCCATCACCACTGAGTGAGCTACGCATCATTAGGTGAGTGTTTTCAGGGCTATAATTTCCTCCTCAAATTGTACAACGTGTGTCTCCACACACCTAGGCCTAAACTATTGATGGATTCAAGACCAGGTCGTTTTTTAAATTAATTTTTTTAGCTCAGATTCTCAGTTTGTCAGTGTCAAAGTATAGCCTGTCATTTTCGATAATTTGTGAGGTATTAAAAAAGGAATCTGCTAAAGTCTCCAATCATTTGAAATGATGTAGAATTGCATAAAATGCGTTTATAAAAGGCCACATTTTTTGTTCCTGGACCCTGGGCTTAAAAAAGAATCCCCATGTGTGCAACTTGTCCAAGCGCCTCTACTGCTCTACACCAGCACGCAAAAAACAATGATAATACAGTTGAAGTCGGAAGTTGACATACACCTTAGACAAATACATTTAAACTCAGTTTTTCACAATTCCTGACATTTAATCCTAGTAAAGATTCCATGTCTTAGGTCAGTTAGGATCACCACTTTATTTTAAGAATGTGAAATGTTAGAATAATAGTAGAGAGAATGATTTATTACAGCTTTTAATTTTTTTCATCACATTCCCAGTGGGTCAGAAGTTTACATACACTTAATTAGTATTTGGTAGTATTGCCTTTAAATTGTTTAATTTGGGTCAAACGTTCCGGGTAGCCTTCCACAAGTTTCCCACAATAAATTGGGTGAATTTTGGCCCATTCCTTCTGACAGAGCTGGTGTAACTGAGTCAGGTTTGTAGGTCTCCTTGCTCGCACACGCTTTTTCAGTTCTGCCCACAGATTTTCTATAGGATTGAGGTCAGGCCTTTTGAGGGCCACTCCAATACCTTGACTTTGTTGTCCTTAAGCCATTTTGCCACAACTTTGGAAGTTTGCTTGGGGTCATTGTCCATTTGGAAGACCCATTTGCGACAAAGCTTTAACTTCCTGACTGATGTCTTGAGATGTTGCTTCAATATATCCAAATAATTTGACTTCCTCATGATGTCATCTATTTTGTGAAGTGCACCAGTCCCTCTTGCAGCAAAGCCCCCCCACAACATGATGCTGCCACCCCCGTGCTTCACGGTTGGGAGGGTGTTCTTTGGCTTGCAAGCCTCCCCCTTTTTCCTCCAAACATAACGGTGGTCATTATGGCCAAACAGTTCTATTTTTGTTTCATCAGATCAGAGGCCATTTCTCCAAAAAGTACGATCTTTGTCCCCATGTGCAGTTGCAAACCGTAGTCTGGCTTTTTTATGGCGGTTTTGGAGCAGTGGCTTCTTCCTTGCTGAGCGGCCTTTCAGGTTATGTTGATATAGGACTCGTTTTACTGTGGCTATAGATACTTTTGTACCCGTTTCCTCCAGCATCTTCACAAGGTCCTTTGCTGTTGATCTGGGATTGAATTGCACTTTTCGCACCAAAGTACGTTCATCTCTAGGAGACATAACGCGTCTCCTTCCTGAGCGGTATGACGGCTGCGTGGTCCCATGCTTTTTAAACTTGCGTACTGTTATTCATCCCATGGATGAACCAGACTTGTGGAGGTCTACAATTTTTTTTCTGAGGTCTTGGCTGATTTCTTTAGATTTTCCCATGATGTCAAGTAAAGAGGCACTGAGTTTGAAGGTAGGCCTTGAAATATATCCACAGGTACGCCTCCAATTGACTCAAATTATGTCAATTGACTCAAATTATGTCAATTAGCCTATCAGAAGCTTCTAAAGCCATGACATAATTTTCTGAAATTTTCCAAGCTGTTTAAAGGCACAGTCAATTTAGTGTATGTAAACTTCTGACCCACTGGAATTGTGATACAGTGAAATAATCTGTCTGTAAACAATTGTTGGAAAAATGACTTGTGTCATGCACAAAGTAGATGTCCTAACCGACTTGCCAAAACTATAGTTTGTTAACAAGAAATTTGTGGAGTGGTTGAAAAACAAGTTTTAATGACTCCAACCTAAGTGTATGTAAACCTTCGACTTCAACTGTTCATGCAATGCTTAATTATAAAGGTGATTTTCTTTCTTCATGCGTTCCGGTACCTCACAACCCCCCCAGATCATCCCCATCTTGGCTCACTTTTTGTTCTGGCACCTCCCAATTTACAACTTACGCACTGAGTGCACATGTGAAGTTGGGCTGTGTAAATAAATCTAGTAGTGTCAGTTCAGATAAAGCTAAGCTGAACTAAGATAAGCTAAATCTAAACCTAAACCTAAACTTAGCTAAGCTAAAGCTAAACTAAGCTAAAGCTAAACTAAGCTAAAGCTAAGCTAAAGCTAAGGGTATGGCAAGGAATTTTTTGGAAGTTGAAACTCATTTATTGCACAATTTAAAAACTCTAAAATGCTATTTGGAGAACAGCAAAAACGAACAAGAATGAATCCAGACATTATTTATCACGGCAATATTAGGTTTAAAGGTCTGTGGAACAGTATATATATTTGATTTCATTTACATCCCAGTCGTTTAGCACAATGTTTCCCAACCCTGGTCTTCAGTACCCCCAACAACCCAACCCTGGTCTTCAGTACCCCAACAGCCCAACCCTGGTCCTCCAGTACACCCAACAACCCAACCCTGGTCCTTCAGTACCCCCAACAACCCAACCCTGGTCCTTCAGTACCCCAACAACCCAACCCTGGTCCTCCAGTACCCCCAACAACCCAACCCTGGTCTTCAGTACCCCCAACAGCCCAACCCTGGTCTTCAGTACCCCCAACAGCCCAACCCTGGTCCTTCAGTACCCCAACAACCCAACCCTGGTCCTTCAGTACCCCCAACAACCCAACCCTGGTCCTTCAGTACCCCCAACAACCCAACACTGGTCCTCCAGTACACATTTTTGTTGTAACCGTGGACATGCACACCTGATTTAACTTGTCAACTAATCATCAAGCCCTCAATGAGTTGAATCAGGTATGTTTGTCCAGGGCTACAACAACAATGTGAACTGTTGAGGGTACTGTAGGACTGGAGTTGGGCTGTTGGAGGTACTGTAGGAGTGGATTTGTGCTGTTGGGGGTACTGGAGGAGTGGAGTTGTGCTGTTTGGGGTACTGGAGTTGTGCTGTTGGGGGTACTGGAGGAGTGGAGTTGAGCTGTTGGGGGTACTGGAGGACTGGAGTTGGGCTGTTGGGGGTACTGGAGGACTGGAGTTGGGCTGTTGGGGGTACTGGAGGAGTGGAGTTGTGCTGTTGGAGGTACTGGAGGAGTGGAGTTGTGCTGTTTGGGGTACTGGAGGACTGGAGTTGGGCTGTTGGGGGTACTGGAGGACTGGAGTTGGGCTGTTGGGGGGTACTGGTGGGCTGTTGGGGGTACTGGAGGACTGGAGTTGGGCTGTTGGGGGTACTGGAAGACTGGAGTTGGGCTGTTGGGGGGTACTGGTGGGCTGTTGGGGGTACTGGAAGACTGAAGTTGGGGCTACTGGAAGACTGGAGTTGGGCTGTTGGGGGGTACTGGTGGGCTGTTGGGGGTACTGGAAGACTGAAGTTGGGGCTACTGGAAGACTGGAGTTGGGCTGTTGGGGGGTACTGGAGGACTGGAGTTGTGCTGTTGGGGGTACTGGAGGACTGGAGTTGGGCTGTTGGGGCTACTGGAAGACTGGAGTTGTGCTGTTGGGGGTAATTAAAACATAAAGTGGATAGCAGAGAACATGTCTAGGTACCCATTATATAAATTTAGATCCATCCCTTATTGGATGTGCCGCTTATGCCGACAGCAATGTGAACGCAACTAGTGAATAAACCAGCTAGCCAGGCGAGGCTTACAAAGCCGAGTTCAAATGACAACATCAAATTCAAAGCAATCGGCGTACTGCCTAAACAGCTGACCTGCAAAGCAAACTGTCTGGCAATGTCTCCGCTTTCTTAAAAGACAAAGTGCTCTTTAACAGAAGCTTGCCGTGAACGATCGTTCCATGTCATTTCATCAAGCCATGACGACTACCATCTCAGGCTATTCTGAAATGGTTCCAGTAAGTTAGAAGGACCATTTTATTATGATTCCTCGTGTGTAACTCATTGTTAGGAAAAAAAAGTTTGGATGTCGGATGTTATGTATTATATGAATCCTATAAATGAAAATGTCCTAATAATAAATGAAAAGGTCCTAATAGAGGTCCTAATAGAGGTCCTAATGGAGGTCCTAATGGAGGTCCTAATGGAGGTCCTAATGGAGGTCCTAATGGAGGTCCTAATGGAGGTCCTAATGGAGGTCCTAATGGAGGTCCTAATGGAGGTCCTAATGGAGGTCCTAATGGAGGGCCTAATGGAGACTAATGGAAGTCCTAATAAAGGCCCTAATGGAGGTCCTAATGCAGGTCCTAATGGAGACCCTAATGGAGGTCCTAATGCAGGTACTAATGCAGGTCCTAATAGAGGTCCTAATGGAGGTCCTAATGCAGGTACTAATGCAGGTCCTAATAGAGGTCCTAATAGAGGCTCTAATGGAGGCCCTAATGGAGATCCCAATGAAGGCCCTAATGGAGGTCCTAATAGAGGTTCTAATGGAGGTCCTAATGGAGGCTCTAATGGAGACTAATGGAAGTCCTAATAGAGGTCCTAATGGAGGCACTAAGGGAGGCCCTAATGGAGGTCCTAATGCAGGTCCTAATGGAGGTCCTAATGGAGGTCCTAATGGAGGTCCTAATGGAGGTCCTAATGGAGGTGAACGGTGCCTGAGGAAGACTAGTAGTCGTAACACGTTGCAGTTGTGCGTCCTGATGTACTATGCTTTTTGCTTCTATATGTATTATTTTGTAAATATATTCTGTTAATAGTTCACAAAAGTTTATTGCAATGTACCGGCCCTACTCGTCTTCTTCCCTAATGGAGCCCCTAATGGAGGTCCAAATGGAGGTCCTAATGGAGGTGTCAAATACCGATTATTAGCAGGTAATTATTTGAGAAGTCAACTGCTTCTAATACAGGTAGCCTAGACCAGGTCTGGCAGAATCTGTGCAGAAGATCTAGGTGCTGCTGTAGGCCCTCCTTGGTTGGTGACAGAAGCACCAGATCATCAGCAAACAGTAGACATTTGACTTTAGATTCTAGCAGGGTGAGACCGGGTGATGCAGACTGTTCTAGTGCCCTCGCCAATTTGTTGATATATATGTTGAAGAGGGTGGGGCTTAAGCTGTATCCCTGTCTCACCCCACGGCCCTTTGGAAAGAAATATGTGTTTTATTTTGCCAAATTTAACCTCACACTTGTTGTTTGTGTACATGGATTTTATAATGTCGTATGTTTTCCCCCTAACACCACTTTCCATCAATTTGTAAAGCAGACCCTCATTTGAAATTGAGTCAAAGGATTTTTTGAAATCAGCAAAGCATGAGAAGACTTTGCCTTTGTTTTGGTTTGTTTGTTTGTTTGTCAATTAGGGTGTGCAGGGTGAATACGTGGTCTGTCGTACGATAATTTGGTAAAGAGACAATTTGACATTTGCTCAGTACATTGTTTTCACTGAGAAAATGTATGAGTCTGCTGTTAATGAAAATGCAGAGGATTTTCCCAAGGTTGCTGTTGACGCATATCCCACGGTAGTTATTGAGGTCAAATTTGTCTCCACTTTTGTGGATTGGGGTGATCAGTCCTTGGTTCCAAATATTGGGGAAGATGCCAGAGCTAAGGATGATGTTAAAGAGTTTATGTATAGCCAATTGGAATTTGTTGTCTGTATATTTTATAATTTCATTGAGGATACCATCAACACCACAGGCCTTTTTGGGTTGGAGGGTTTTTATTTTGTCCTGTAGTTCATTCAAGGCAACTGGATAATCCAGTGGGTTCTGGTAGTCTCTCTCTCTCTCTCTCTCCTACTCTCTCATGACCTCTAGTGTGGTAACAGCCTCACTACACATGTTCGTATGTAGCAGATGGGTATCTGTGAAACTCATTCAGTCCAAAGTGTCTCCACTTCCACTGGCAAATATCTATGGCGCAAATGGGTAAGACTCTTCAGGAAGGCCGCCACGTGTGTTTGCGAGGCATAGGTCCTGGGTTCGAGGTATGAGCTGAATCAGGAGACCGCGGTACTCGCTAGGCAGCCAGCCTGAAGTTCTTTATACCAGTGGAAGCTGCTGAAGGACGGACGTCTCATAATAATGTCTGGAATGGAGTTAATGGAATGGTATAAAACACACCAAATACCTGGTTTCCATGTGGTTGATACCATTCCATTGACTCCATTCCAGCTATTATTAGGAGCCGTCCTCCCCTCAGCAGCCTCCACTGCTTTACACATAGACATAACATTCAACCTCTTGCAGAGATCTTTGATATTAAAAAGTGCTTGATAGGATACTATTGAATGCTGCAGAAAAAAAAACATAATTAGCACAGTCAGCTTCCATATGAGTTACTGAGTTCCATATACTCAGACATGCATGAATCGAGAGCGAATCCAGTGAATAACATGATTTTATGAATGACAATATCATATCCCCATTGGAGATGGGTTTCATGAGTACTGATCTAAGACAGCGACATGATCTGTGTGGTGTTTTAAAAAGCACTAACCCAGTCACTGATATCCATATGATTGACATCATTTATTCACTCCTGAAACAAAATGTTCTCGCATTCCATTATTTAAAAAAAAAAATGTTAATAAGCCGGTGTGGAATTCAGCACACGTCTGTTTGACAGGTGTGATGTGAAATGTTTAACTTTTAGTGTGATGTTTAGACAGTGGTGGATTTAGGTATAAGCGACATGGACAGCTGCCCGGGGCGGCATCTTGCCAGGGGGCGGCACGGGGCGCCCGCATTTTTTTTTTTTTTTTTTTTTTGGAATGGTGACATTTGCGCAATTGGTTTTCTATCGCTCATTTGAACGTCACATCAATGATATCATGTCACCGTGTGGGACTGTGGATCAATTAACCTTGTCGGAGTGGGCACCCTGATTCTAGTTTGTTAGCTAGTCAGGCTACTGCCTGGGAAGGTCTCCCACTCAGAAGTATGAGATGGGGAGGGGGGCGGGGGTAGGTTGACCTCAGGTCTCCCCACTGGAAGCCCGAGGTAGGGGGAGCGGTGGAATCTATCAAATAGCGCACCTCTAACTTTGTACAGTACTAATGCAATTAGTAAAATCAGTCACACTATGAAACGCTACCAAATAAATCACAATTCATTCATAATACTGTGAATATATAGTTTCACAGACATATTGTTGCATTTTCTTCCAGTTTGTGCGAAATCGTTAAGAATAATTTAAAACCAGTCTGCACACCACCAAGGTGAATTGGTTTAGTCTTAGACTCTTGGTTGACAGTGTTGGGGCATGGGTAATGTATTAATGCTCGAGTGCCAAATCAACATTTGTCTTTGTTACTTCTTTTTGACATTTATGAGTCTAATATTTGTATATATTTTTTATAGTTTTAAATGTACATTATTTATTTGTGTTGTTCCAAATGTCTGAATAAAAAAGTAGGAATTTGGGGGGGGTTCGCCCAGGGAGCCATACAAGCTAGAAACGTCACTGTGTTTAGGGATATTTATATATGTATTACCAATCATGTGCTTATGAATAGGGGTTGTCAATAGTGGGCTTAGCGCACAGGGTAGGTTAAAGTTCACAGCGCGCATACGGAGAGTTGAGTTTCTTGCAGTCTAAAATCTATTCATTCCAGAACAGGATACAGCGCTGGCCCAGTTCAATATATTCTTTCGCTGTGGATTCTGGGAGTTGAGGACACTGTCCAAGCTTGTTGTAGCCTACCGGGTGTTGACAGAAGACACGTTGCTGTTCCCCTTTTCTGTAAGTAATGAACCTCTTTTGGTTAACAATAACATTTACATCGTTGAGCCAGATGCTTCCGATATGTCACAGTTATCCTTCCCTCGAACGCTCACGTTGCTATTTTGTCTTTATCTTGCAAGTACGGCAAAATTGTAGGCTATTTATGGCTATGAGGGCTAACTGGAAATATGACGTTAGGATTTGCAACTCAAACGCGCGTCGTGAGCAAGCGAATGTCCTTGGGTTCGCGTGTGTGCCATTCTCCCTTAAGCGCCATTTAATTCAATTCCATTTTGTAAACATTCTACAGGCCTACATGTGGACGAGATCAAATGGACCGTTTACACCAGGAAATCGTTCTCTTGACAGACCCCGCAACAACAACAAAAATAACTCTTAAATCGCGGTCTTGTGCACCTGGATGGCTCTGACTTTCTGACAGATGTTGCTCTGTTCATTTGTCAGTCAATTGGAGTGCATTTACGTCTCAATCTGGTCATTGCAAATTTGTATATTTTATTCTTCAGAAAGAAATGTCTTTACCCCTTTGTAGCAGCATGATATGCATTTGTTTTAGGCCCATTGTATTATAACGTATCAATTGATCCTTTATTGCGTGTAAGTGAGCTTGAGGTAGGCTACTTTATAGAAAGTAGGCCTGTTCTTAGCTACAGATTGTTACACCAGAATGTGATTTAACCAAAGATTTGTTACATCAGATAATGTTATTTAAACAAAGATTTTTGGTATCTATTATAGTACTGGGAGTTACAGGTTTGCCTATACAAAACGTCGCCAGAGAATTGAACCTGGTATTGGCGATACGATCTTCGTTCTCGATTCAGCCAAACATGTATCTTCTAAAATGTTTTTTTTGTCCAGTTACAGGTGGTGTGTTTTGAAGTTAGAAAATTATCCATTATTTAAATAACAAAACATTTTCCTCCATGAAGTAATCCAACGATGTGTATGCCGCCATCTTGTATATTTCAAATCTTCTCTCATTGATCAAGACAGGTGAGTGTCATCATGACATGCGGCACATTGTGGTGGACCCACCTGTTCAACCAATGAGAGAAGATTTGAAATATATAAGATGTCGGCTTACACGTTTGTATTTATTTTAGTAACGGAGAATTTTTTTACTTCTAACGCACCACCTGCAACTGGACACAAACATTCTAGAAGATACATGTTTGGCCAAATCGAGAAGACAATAACATCGCCAATACCAGGTTAGTTGAAAAATCTCTGGCAACGTTTTCTATAGACAAACTTGTTACTCCCAGTAATGGGATTGAACCTACAATCTTTGTTTAAATCCCATTATCTGGTGTGTAACCATCTGTAGCTAGACTGTACTAGGCCTGTGACGGGAAAGGATATGTTTTCATAAATAATAGCCTAGTGCTGATGAATTGCCAACTTGGCATTCCCTAGGTAGTTGTAATACACTTACAACTCTCACATCATTCTTTTAAAATAATATAATTTATATTACAGTATATAAATGTATCGTTCACAAAAAGAGAAACATATTGTCTCAAGATTTTGAGTGTATTGAGAAAATATGTTAATTTAGGCATTTCCACTGCAAATAATGACCTAATAAAAGAAAATCATATTTATATTCTGGTAGTGTGACTTGATGTATTATACATTATAGAAAAGTGGGTATTATTCTAACACAGTATTTTATAGGCCTTTGTTTGATTAGTATACTACTCACAACAACTCGATTGTGACCAAACCGATATGAATCTGTCCTGTAAAAGCAGAACATCACACTGGTAGCGACACCATGTCCAGCCGAGGAGGAAAAAAGAAGATGACCAAGATGTCCAGGTCGACAAAGGCCGGAGTCATCTTCCCTGTGGGGCGAATGCTGCGCTACATCAAGAAGGGTCTGCCCAAGTACAGGGTCGGTGTGGGTGCCCCAGTCTACATGGCCGCTGTTCTGGAGTACCTCACTGGTGAGGAAGCAAAACAAATCATATGAAGACACCGGATGTATCCCAAATTACTCCCCTTTTGGGCCCTGGTCAGAAGTAGTATACTGTATAGGGGGGGGGAAGGTGTAATTTGGGATACATCCAATGCATTTCAATGCTTTTGAATGTTTTTTTGGTGATGCCATGTTGTGAGATACTCCAGAACAATTATCTCACTGGTGAGAGCGCAACGGTGCAATGTTGTACAGTAGTTAACTTTTAAATGAGTCAAAATGTTCATGTTGGTGATGAGTTATTTAGCTAAATAAAGTTGGCTGCTCAACCCTACCGTGTTGGGAGATTAACTGATCAGTGAGAGGAGATGTTAAAGCCCCATTTCAGTTTTTGTAATAATATATATATTTTTAAACATCACTGTTTATTTAATGACGCTGTGTGGTCTGCAAAGCGTATGCACTTGCATCTCAGATGGTATTTTTGCATCTCAAACGGTATGTAGGCGCACAACCTGGTGACATTTGTTGGTCTCCAGTCAGTTTGGTGTCAGTCAGTAGCTCTGGTCCAGGGCGCCAGTGTGCTACGCACATACCAGTCGGTGCACTAGCTCTTGTCCAGGGTGTTCTGTTAACCACTGATGCTTGTGCAGCTCGCTAATACACGCTAGCTGGCTAATACACGCTAGCTGGCTAATACACGCTAGCTGGCTAGTACACGCTAGCTGGCTAGTACACGCTAGCTGGCTAGTACACACTAGCTGGCTATCTAGTACACTAGCTAGTACCTAGTTTTATAATTCTAAATGTAATTTCACCACCCGTGCTGTTGGTGGCAGTAACGCGCCATCCTCTGGCACCATTCGACATCCTGTCTCATTTTGTGTCTCACAGCGTCTGTTGCGTGAGAAGGTATCTGCTGGAGCCAGACTTGGAAATTCCATGCATTTTTTTTCAAACAGCTCTTACACAAAAAGGGCATTATAATTTTCACATTCATTGTTATTTTGACCTCATAGTGTGGAAATGCCATTAAAAAAAAACAGGACAATCCTGTTATTAACTGCACTGCACCTTAAAGATATCGATATATTCTTAATCCCTCCTGTGGACCTGCATTCCCAGTGCCCTCACTACTCTACACTGTTCTTCCACTTCTGAAAGCAGCTTAATTCTGACTTATCTTCAATGCTGCTGGTCTTGGGCTTATTTGGCTGCTGGCCAGTGGATGCTTTTGAGTTACATTGTCAGACCTCTGCACCAGGTCAAGCTGTGTTAACAAAATTAACTATCTATTCTTGTGTTCCAGCTGAAATCCTGGAGCTGGCGGGCAATGCAGCCAGGGACAATAAGAAAGGACGTGTCACACCACGACACATCCTTCTAGCCATCGCCAACGACGAGGAGCTCAACCAGGTCAGCTGTTATTCTGGTAACTTTCCCAAAAAATTCCCGGGTTTTCCAGAAATACTGCTTGGAAGGTTCCTGGAATCCGGAGGGGAATAAACAGGAAATCTGGGAATCCTCCGACTGGGATATCTGGAAAAACCTTGGGAGTTTGGGAAAGTTACCAGCTTTTTGCAACCTTAGTTTAAATACATGCCCCATCTTTGTGAGGTCATCCGCTGGTTAGAGAAGGGTGCAATCCAATGCAGACCACATGATTTCACCCACTGTCTCTCTGCAGCTGCTGAAAGGTGTGACCATCGCAGCCGGCGGAGTCTTACCTAACATCCACCCTGAGCTGCTAGCTAAGAAGAGGGGGTCAAAGGGCAAGCTGGAGGCTGTCATCACGCCTCCTCCCGCCATCAAGAAATCCAAGATGTCCGCCACTAAGAAATCGGCCAAAAAGGCAGCTGCAGGGAAAAGGGCCAAAGCTAAGGTATACAATATGTGAGGGATAAACGCAAACATTCTGTGTAGGGGTGAACGACTCCAGGATCCTGTGATTTAAAAAAAAAAAGAATAATCATGTTTTTGTAGTTGGAGTGGACTCTTGCTCGACTCCCAAAACACGCTGAAGCGGCTACGTACACACCACCTCATTATGGCAGAATCCTACTAGGGAGACTACTATTGCGTACCAGAAAGGACGAGCATGAAGCTTTGCATTTGCTCATCAATTTAGCCTATAAAAAGCCTATGTTGTTTGAGTGTAGAAGGTGATGTGTAGGGACTAGAATATTTCAGTGATATTTCCGCTGTGCACCGCCTTGACCGATCCCGTGGGATGATGCAGCGCACTATTCTTTGCCGTGTTATAGTCCTATTGGACGGGACTAGTATTACTAGAGTCCTATTGGACGGGACTAGTATTACTAGAGCCCTATTGGACGGGACTAGTATTACTAGAGCCCTATTGGACGGGACTAGTATTACTAGAGCCCTATTGGACGGGACTAGTATTACTAGAGCCCTATTGGACGGCACTAGTATTACTAGAGCCCTATTGGACGGCACTAGTATTACTAGAGCCCTATTGGACGGCACTAGTATTACTAGAGCCCTATTGAAGCTAAGAAGCTAACTTAACTCTAGTGGTGGGGTGTGAGGCCAGAGTTGCGTGAAGCAGCTTTAACTGGGAACTTAACCCCGTCCATATAAATCAGGCGTCTCACGTTATTCACGTAGTCTACCACTTGTTATGGAAACCCAGAGGAGTCCTACCTAACCGCCCGTGGCTTCACATAGCCCCCCTACACACAAACACTCCGCAACGCGCTACGATACAGTACAGATTTCGCTCCAACCTGTCACTCAATCATTCTAACTTTTTAGCCATTTTTATATAGGGACATTAAACTAAAACTGAGGCGGCACAAGTTTCAACTGAGGGGCTAAGCCCCCTTTTGGCCCCTCGTGGAACAGAGCTGTTTTATCATAAATATCCTGTGCTTTTTCGTTTGGCGCATACAGTCCCAGCTAGGCTACGTTGTAACCGCCGACGCGGCCATGGCGCTCGCATATGGGGCTCAGCCAGGACTATTAATTTTGTAACTGAATGAAAACAAAAAAAGTGATTTAAATGATTTGAAGTTGGGAAAATAGATGACAAAAATGCAGAATGGTGTTAAATGCCTGTAAACAGCTTGGGGAGGGAAATCATTTCATTGACTGACTGGTCCGTTGTGACAAAGCTCTTAAAAGAAAAGGAGAAAAAATTAGAATGGACTCTACCTACATGTGTATTTACCCTACTGTTATTACCAAACTAATGGCTGGATACAGCCCTCAACCACGCTAAATGGCTGGATACAGCCCTCAGCCACGCTAAATGGCTGGATACAGCCCGTAGCCACGCTAAATGGCTGGATACAGCCCGTAGCCACGCTAAATGGCTGGATACAGCCCGTAGCCACGCTAAATGGCTGGATACAGCCCGTAGCCACGCTAAATGGCTGGATACAGCCCGTAGCCACGCTAAATGGCTGGATACAGCCCTCAGCCACGCTAAATGGCTGGATACAGCCCGTAGCCACGCTAAATGGCTGGATACAGCCCGTAGCCACGCTAAATGGCTGGATACAGCCCGTAGCCATTTAGCGTGGCTAAGGTGCCTTATTGCTATTATAAACAGGTTAATAAAAAATGCCATACCTGTGGTATACGGTCTGATATACCACGGCTTTCAGACAATCTGCATTCTGGCCTTGAACCACCCGGTTTATAATATAACTTAAGGCTAAGGTATACAATATGTTATACAGGCAAGTTGGTTCAGGTGGAGACTTTGAATGTAGACCCCATAAATATCAACACGATAAAACAATTTAGGTTTAGCGCACCTCAACTTTATTATGTTAAACTCCCTTACGCAAATGTCCTAATGTCACTGAATGTTTTGGACTGTGTTGTCTAGGCCTACGTAATATCACCTGATGTTTCTCATATGTCTCTCTGGCCCAGCAGAAACAGGGAGAGGTGAGCAAAGCTGCCTCGGCGGACAGCACCACAGAAGGAACGCCTACGGACGGATTCACTGTCCTCTCCACCAAGAGTCTTTTCCTGGGTCAGAAGGTAGGTTCGTCGGTCACTACTACCACGTCACTTTTCATAGAGGCCTCGCAGCTTCTCCTCATTGAGACGAACAAAGGGTTCCATGCATTCAGGGTGACGTTGCTGATAGTAGATGGTGTATTGAGGGGAAATATGACGGGATATTCATATGCGCACTCACAGGAACCAAGACATTATAGTGGAGAATATAGAGGGGATGACATCATCTTATGTACTGCTTTACTTAACGTTGTTTTTCATTTCCTAAAAATTGCTTTTTTTATATATATACCATTATTTGTTTTGTATATAGATGAATTGTTCTGAAACTTTAACTATGGCAGCAAAATGTATAACAGTTTTTTTTATGGATCAACCTTTCACATAAATGTATGTTTCTCCATGGTCAATCAGCATGAGTTTCCTGTAGGGAAACCTTCATAAAGTGTTCATACCTCTTGACTTATTCCATATTTTGTTGTGTTAGAGCCTGAAATCAAAAAGGTATTAAATGTTTATTTTTTTCACCCATCGACACACAATACCCCATAATGACAAAGTGAAGACATGTTTTTAGACATTTTTGCAAATGTATTGAAAATTAAATACAGAAATATATTCACACTTCTGAGTCAATCAAATCAAATTTATTTATATAGCCCTTCTTACATCAGCTGATATCTCAAAGTGCTGTATAGAAACCCAGCCTAAAACCCCAAAGAGCAAGAAATGCAGGTGTAGAAGCACGGTGGCTAGGAAAAACTCCCTAGAAAGGCCAAAACCTAGGAAGAAACCTAGAGAGGAACCAGGCTATGAGGGGTGGCCAGTCCTCTTCTGGCTGTGCCGGGTGGAGATTATAACAGAACATGGCCAAGATGTTCATAAATGACCAGCATGGTCAAATAATAATAATCACAGTAGCTGTCGAGGGTGCAACAGGTCAGCACCTCAGGAGTAAATGTCAGTTGGCTTTTCATAGCCTCATTGAGAGTATCTCTACCGCTCCTGCTGTCTCTAGAGAGTTGAAAACAGCAGGTCTGGGACAGGTAGCACGTCCGGTGAACAGGTCAGGGTTCCATAGCCGCAAGCAGAACAGTTGAAACTGGAGCAGCAGCACGGCCAGGTGGACTGGGAACAGCAAGGCGTCATCATGCCAGGTAGTCCTGAGGCATGGTCCTAGGGCTCAGGTCCCCTGAGAGCGAGAATTAGAGAGAGCATACTTAAATTCACACAGGACACTGGAGAAATACTCCAGATATACTGGAGGCTGAGACAGGAGGGGGCAGGAGACACTGTGGTCCCATCCGATGATACCCCCGGACAGGGCCAAACAGGCAGGATATAACCCCAGCCACTTTGCTGAAGCACAGCCCCCACACCCCTAGAGGGATATCTTCAACCACCAACTTACCATCCTGAGACAAGGCCGAGTATAGCCCACTAAGATCTCCGCCACGGCACAACCCAAGGGGGGCCGCCAACCCAGACAGGAAGACCACGTCAGTGACTCAACCCATTTAAGTGACGCACCCCTCCTAAGGACGGCATGGAAGAGCACCAGTAAGCCAGTGACTCGGCCCCTGTAATAGGGTTAGAGGCAGAGAATCCCAGTGGAGAGAGGGGAACCGTCTAGGCAGAGACAGCAAGGGCGGTTCGTTGCTCCAGTGCCTTTCCGTTCACCTTCACACTCCTGGGCCAGACTACACTCAATTATAGGCCCTACTGAAGAGATGAGTCTTCAATAAAGACTTAAAGGTTGAGACCGAGTCTGCGTCTCTCACATGGGTAGGCAGACCATTCCATAAAAATGGAGCTCTATAGGAGAAAGCCCTGCCTTCAGCTGTTTGCCTAGAAATTCTAGGGACAATTAGGAGGCCTGCGTCTTGTGACCGTAGCGTACGTGTAGGTATGTACGGCAGGACCAAATCGGAAAGATGGGTAGGAGCAAGCCCATGTAATGCTTTGTAGGTTATCAGTAAAACCTTGAAATCAGCCCTTGCCTTAACAGGAAGCCAGTGTAGGGAGGCTAGCACTGGAGTAAAATTATCACATTTTTTGGTTCTAGTCAGGATTCTAGCAGCCGTATTTAGCACTAACTGAAGTTTATTTAGTGCTTTATCCGGGTAGCCGGAAAGTAGAGCATTGCAGTAGTCTAACCTAGAAGTAACAAAAGCATGGATTAATTTTTCTGCATCAATTTTGGACAGAACATTTCTGATATTTGCAATGTTACCTAGATGGAAAAATCTTTATGTTCGTCAAAAAAGAGATCAGGGTCCAGAGTAACGCCGAGGTCCTTCACAGTTTTATCGCCGAGGTCCTTCACAGTTTTATTTCAGACGACTGTACAACCATCAAGATTAATTGTCAGATTCAGCAGAAGATCTCTTTGTTTCTTGGGACCTAGAACAAGCATCTCTGTTTTGTCCGAGTTTAAAAGTAGAAAGTTTGCAGCCATCCACTTCCTTATGTCTGAAACACAGGCTTCCAGCGAGGGAAATTTTGGGGCTTCACCATGTTTCATTGAAATGTACAGCTGTGTGTCATCTGCATAGCAGTGAAAGTTAACATTATGTTTTCGAATGACATCCCCAAGAGGTAAAATATATAGTGAAAACAATAGTGGTCCTAAAACGGAACCTAGAGGAACACATACATTTACAGTTGATTTGTCAGAGGACCAACCATTCACAGAGACAAACTGATATCTTTCCGATGCAACTGCATCTAGGGTATTGCGCAAGGTTAAATTGAGTTCCTCAGTTAGGTGGTTAACTGATTTTTGTCCTCTGACGTCCTTGGGTAGGCAGAGGGAGTCTGGAAGGGCATCAAGGAATCTTTGTGTCGTCTGAGAATTTATAGCACGACTTTTGTTGCTCCTTGGTTGGGGTCTGAGCAGATTATTTGTTGCGATTGCAAACGTAATAAAATGGTGGTCCGATAGTCCAGGATTATGAGGAAAAATATTAAGATCCACAACATTTATTCCACGGGACAAAACTAGGTCCAGAGTATGACTGTGGCAGTGAGTAGGTCTGGAGACATGTTGGACAAAACCCACTGAGTCGATGATGGCTCCGAAAGCCTTTTGGAGTGGGTCTGTGGACTTTTCTATGTGAATATTGAAGTCACCAAAAATGTTAATATTATCTGCTATGACTACAAGGTCTGATTAGGATTTCAGGGAACTCAGTGAGGAACGCTGTATACGGCCCAGGAGGCCTGTAAACTGTAGCATGACTAGAAGCTCAAAAGACGAAAACATATATTTTTTTTTCATTAATTGAAATTTGCTTTCGTAAATGTTAGCAACACCTCCGCCTTTGCGGGATGTGCGGGGGATGTGGTCACTAGGGTAACCAGGAGGTGAGGCCTCATTTAACACAGTAAATTCATCAGGCTTAAGCCATGTTTCAATTAGGCCAAACACATCAAGTTTATGATCAGTGATTAGTTCATTGACTATAACTGCCTTTGAAGATCTAACAATAAGTAGCCCTATTTTGAGATGTGAGGTATCACGATCTCTTTCAATAATGGCAGGAATGGAGGAGGTCTTTATTCTAGTGAGATTGCTAAGGCGAACACCGCCATGTTTAGTTTTGCCCAACCTAGGTCGAGGCACAGACACGGTCTCAATGGGGATAGCTGAGATGACTACACTGACTGTGCTAGTGGCAGACTCCACTAAGCTGGCAGGCTGGCTAACAGCCTGCTGCCTGGCCTGCACCCTATTTCATTGTGGAGCTAAGGGAGTTAGAGCCCTGTCTATGTTCGTAGATAAGATGAGAGCACCCCTCCAGCTAGGATGGAGTCCGGCACTCCTCAACAAGCCAGGCTTGGTCCTGTTTGTGGGTGAGTCCCAGAAAGAGGGCCAATTATCTACAAATTCTATCTTTTGGGAGGGGCAGAAAACAGTTTTCAACCAGCGATTGAGTTGTGAGACTCTGCTGTAGAGCTCGTCACTCCCCCTAACTGGGAGGGGCCAGAGACAATTACTAGATGCCGACACATCTTTCTAGCTGATTTACATGCTGAAGCTATGTTGCGCTTGGTGACCTCCTGACTGTTTCATCCTAACATCGTTGGTGGCGACGTGGATAACAATATCACTATACTCTCTACACTCGCCAGTTTTAGCTTTAGCCAGCACCATCTTCAGATTAGCCTTAACGTCGGTAGCCCTGCCCCCTGGTAAACAGTGTATGATCGCTGGATGATTATTTTTAAGTCTAATACTATGGGTAATGGAGTCGCCAATGATTAGGGTTTTCAATTTGTCAGAGCTAATGGTGGGAGCCTTCGGCGTCTCAGATCCCGTAACGGGAGGAGTAGAGACCAGAGAAGGCTCGGCCTCTGACTCCGACTCGCTGCTTAATGGGGAGAACCGGTTGAAAGTTTCTGTCGGCTGAATGAGCGACATGTTGGAATCACCTTTGGCGGTGATTACAGCTGTGAATCTTTCTGGATAAGTCTCTAAGAGCTTTGCACACCTGGATTGTACAATATTTGCACATTTTAAAATTCTGCAAGCTCTGTCAAGGTAAATAAATACAAGTTGGATGTTGATCATTGCTAGTCAGCCATTTTCAAGTCTTGCCATAGATTTTCAAGCTGATTTAAGTCAAAACTGTAACTAGGCCACTCAGGAACATTCAATGTTGTCTTGATAATCAACTCCAGTGTATATTTGGTCTTGCATTTTAGGTTATTGTCCTGCTGAAAGGTGAATGTGTCTGTTGGAAAGCAGACTGAACCAGGATTTCCTCTAGGATTTTGCCTGTGCTTACGTAGCTCTTCTGTTTCTTTTTATCCTAAAAAACTCCCTTTTACTTGCCGATGACAAGCATACCCATAACATGATGCAGCCACCACCATGCTTAAAAATATGAAGAGTGATGTGCTGGTTGGATTTTCCCCAAACATAACACATAGCAAAACCATAGCAAAGTTAATTCCGTTGCCACATTCTTTGCAGTTTTATTTAGTGCCTTATTGCCAACAGGATGCACATTTTGGAATATTTTTTAATTCTGTACAGGCTTCCTTTTCCCTCTGTCATTTAGGTTAGTATTGTGGAGTAACTACAAAGGGGTTGAGCCATCCTCAGTTTTCTCCTATCACAGCCATTAAACTCTTAACTGTTTTTAAGTCACCATTGGCCTCATGGTGAAATCCCTGAGCGATTTCCTTCCTTTCCGGCAACTGAGTTAGGAAGAACGCCTGTATCTTTGTAGTGACTGAGTATATTGATGCACCATCCAAAGTGTATTTAGTAACCTCACCATGCTCAAAGGGATATTCAATGTCTGCTTTAAAAAAATAAATGTTTATCCATCTACCAAAAGGTGACCTTCTTTGCTTATTGACTCGAGACATTTCATCTTTCAATTAAAAAAATACATTGTAAACATTTCTAAAAACATTAATCCACTTTGATATTATGTGGTATTTTGTGTAGGCCAGTGATGCGAAATATCAATGTAATTCATTTTAAATTCAGGCTGTAACACAACAATATGTGGAAGAAGTGACACTTTCTCAAGGCATTTGTAAAAGGATATCCTTCCAGTGTCGACTGTTAGACCAGTAACACCCCGTGAATCCCATGAGCTCCAAATGGCAACTTATGGCACCCTATTGCCCAAAGAGCTATTGCCCAAAGAGGGCACCCTATTGCCCAAAGAGCTATTGCCCAAAGAGGGCACCCTATTGCCCAAAGAGGGCACCCTATTGCCCAAAGAGGGCACCCTATTGCCCAAAGAGGGCGCCCTATTGCCCAAAGAGGGCGCCCTATTGCCCAAAGAGGGCGCCCTATTGCCCAAAGAGGGCGCCCTATTGCCCAAAGAGGGCGCCCTATTGCCCAAAGAGGGCGCCCTATTGCCCAAAGAGGGCGCCCTATTGCCCAAAGAGGGCACCCTATTGCCTCTACAGTGCATTACTTTTGACCAGGGCACATAGATTTGTGGTCAAATGTAGTGCACTATATAGGGACTAGGGTGCCATTTCAGACACATGATTGGTTACTGCTACATGATTGGTTACTGTGTATCTGTGAAAAGAGTTCCCCTCCCTCCTCGCTGCTGCTCCCCTGCAATGAAGACAATCGAGTGCTTTATTTTCTTTGTTCACTTGCTGATGTCACCTCGTACTTTGGCCTCGCAAACATACGCTAACAAACCAGGCTGCCGCACTAAACTAACCAGTTTATCTACTGTAGAGTGGGTGCCGCCATAGCTGGCAGCTAGGATGGTGTGAGTGAGAAGGTGTTTGTGGTTTGTAGTTCATCCGGCTCAACGTCTATTTGCTCGTTGAGACTATTTTTGCAGTGAAGTGCCCCTTGTTGAACGAAAGTTTGGGAAACATCATTAGTCGATGTCTGTTTTTTTTTCTTTTCATATCTGTCCAATGATTTTTATGCCCAATTCTATAAAACATTTATGACCTTTTTTAAAAAATGTGTTTGTTAGATTTTATGGAAAGAAAGCTACATTAAATCAATGGAATTCAAGTAATTTAGCTTGAGTATGTGGTTGGCAGTTAGATGTTCTACTGTTAGGGGTAGAGCAGTTGATGAAGGAGCTAATCACAGATTGCTGCATTTCGTTGAAATCGATGGAAAATGTAATAATGAATGTCATTAACCTAATTTACCATTCACTGGTGGTGGGTTCTTCTGACTGAAAGCAGACTTTATCTATTCAGACATACAGTTGAAGTCAGAAGTTTACATACACTTAGGTTGGAGTCATTAAAACTCGTTTTTCAACCACTCCACACATTTCTTGTTAACAAACTAGTTTTGGCAAGTCGGTTAGGACATCTACTTTGTGCATGACACAAGTAATTTTTCCAACAATTGTTTACAGACAGATTATTTCACTGTATCACAATTCCAGTGGATCAGAAGTTTACATACACTAAGTTGACTGTGCCTTTAAACAGCTTGGAAAATTCTAGAAAATGATGTCATGGCTTTAGAAGCTTCTGATAGGCTAATTGATATCATTTGAGTCAATTGGAGGTGTACCTGTGGATGTATTTCAAGGCTTACCTTCAAACTCAGTGCCTCTTTCCTTGACATCATGGGAAAATCTAAAGAAATCAGCCAAGACCTCAGAAAAAAAATTGTAGACCTCCACAAGTCTGGTTCATCCTTGGGAGCAATTTTTCCAAATGCCTGAAGGTACCACGTTCATCTGTACAAACAATAGTATTCAAGTATAAACACCATGGGACCACACAGCCGTCATACCGCTCAGGAAGGAGACGCGTTCTGTCTCCTAGAGATGAACGTACTTTGGTGTGAAAAGTTCAAATCAATCCCAGAACAACAGCAAAGGACCTCGTGAAGATGCTGGAGGAAACAGGTACAAAAGTATCTATATCCACAGTAAAATGAGTCCTATATCGATGTAACCTGAATGGCCACTCAGCAAGGAAGAAGCCACTGCTCCAAAACCGCCATAAAAAAGACAGACTACGGTTTGCAAGTGTACATGGGGACACACAGTGGGGCAAAAAAGTATTTAGTCAGCCACCAATTGTGCAAGTTCTCCCACTTAAAAAGATGAGAGAGGCCTGTAATTTTCATCATAGGTACACTTCAACTATGACAGACAAAATGAGAAAAAAAAATCCAGAAAATCACATTGTAGGATTTTTAATGAATTTATTTGCAAATTATGGTGGAAAATAAGTATTTGGTCAATAACAAAAGTTTCTCAATACTTTGTTATATACTCTTTGTTGGCAATGACAAGAGGTCAAACGTTTTCTGTAAGTCTTCACAAGGTTTTCACACACTGTTGCTGGTATTTTGGCCCATTCCTCCATGCAGATCTCCTCTAGAGCAGTAATGTTTTGGGGCTGTTGCTGGGCAACACGGACTTTCAACTCTCTCCAAAGATTTTCTATGGGGTTGAGATCTGGAGACTGGCTAGGCCACTCCAGGACCTTGAAATGCTTCTTACGAAGCCACTCCTTCGTTGCCTGGGCAGTGTGTTTGGGATCATTGTCATGCTGAAAGACCCAGCCACGTTTCATCTTCAATGCCCTTGCTGATGGAAGGAGGTTTTCACTCAAAATCTCACGATACATGGCCCCATTCATTCTTTCCTTTACACGGATCAGTCGTCCTGGTCCCTTTGCAGAAAAACAGCCCCAAAGCATGATGTTTCCACCCCCATGCTTCACAGTAGGTATGGTGTTCTTTGGATGCAACTCAGCATTCTTTGTCCTCCAAACACGACGAGTTGAGTTTTTCCAAAAAGTTATATTTTGGTTTCATCTGACCATATGACATTCTCCCAATCTTCTTCTGGATCATCCAAATGCTCTCTAGCAAATTTCAGACGGGCCTGGACATGTACTGGCTTAAGCAGGGGGACACGTCTGGCACTGCAGGATTTGAGTCCCTGGCGGCGTAGTGTGTTACTGATGGTAGGCTTTGTTACTTTGGTCCCAGCTCTCTGCAGGTCATTCACTAGGTCCCCCCGTGTGGTTCTGGGATTTTTGCTCACCGTTCTTGTGATCATTTTGACCCCACGGGGTGAGATCTTGCGTGGAGCCCCAGATCGAGGGAGATTATCAGTGGTCTTGTATGTCTTCCATTTCCTAATAATTGCTCCCACATTTGATTTCTTCAAACCAAGCTGCTTACCTATTGCAGATTCAGTCTTCCCAGCCTGGTGCAGGTCTACAATTTTGTTTCTGGTGTCCTTTGACAGCTCTTTGGTCTTGGCCATAGTGGAGTTTGGAGTGTGACTGTTTGAGGTTGTGGACAGGTGTCTTTTATACTGATAACAAGTTCAAACAGGTGCCATTAATACAGGTAACGAGTGGAGGACAGAGGAGCCTCTTAAAAAAGAAGTTACAGGTCTGTGAGAGCCAGAAATCTTGCTTGTTTGTAGGTGACCAAATACTTATTTTCCATCATAATTTGCAAATAAATTCATAAAAAATCCTACAATGTGATTTTCTGGAGAAAAAAAAATCTAATTTTGTCTGTCATAGTTGAAGTGTACCTATGATGACAATTACAGGCTTCTCTAATCTTTTTAAGTGGGAGAACTTGCACAATTGGTGGCTGACTAAATACTTTTTTGCCCCACTGTATATAGTACTTTTTGGAGAAATGTCCTCTGGTCTGATGAAACAAAAATAGACTGTTTGGCCATAATGACCATCATTATGTTTAGAGGAAAAAGGGGGAGGCTTGCAAGCCAAAGAACACCATCTCAACCGTGAAGCGCGGGGGTGGCAGCATCATGTTTGGGGGGTGCTTTGCTGCAGGAGGGGGGGGGGTGCTTTGCTGCAGGAGGGACTGGTGCACTTCACAAAATAGATGGCATCATGAGGAAGTCAAATTATGTGGATATATTGAAGAAACATCTCAAGACATCAGACAGGAAGTTAAAGCTTGGTTGCAAATGGGTCTTCCAAATGGACAATGACTCCAAGCATACTTCCAAAGTTGTGGCAAAATGGCTTAAGGACAACAAAGTCAAGGTATTGGAGTGGCCATCACAAAGCCCTGACCTCAATCCTATAGTAAATTAGTTGGCAGAACTGAAAAAGCGTATGCTAGCAAGGAGGCCTACAAACCTGACTCAGTTACACCAGCTCTGTCAGGAGGAATGGGCCAAAATTCACCCAACTTATTGTGGGAAGCTTGTGGAAGGCTACCCAAAACGTTTGACCCAAGTTAAACAATTTAAAGGCAATGCTACCAAATACTAATTGAGTGTATGTAAACTTCTGACCCACTGGGAATGTGATGAAAGAAATTAAAGCTGAAATAAATCATTCTCTCTACTATTATTCTGACATTTCACATTCTTAAAATAAAATGGTGATCCTAACTGACCTAAGACAGGGGATTTTTTTACTAGGATTAAATGTCAGGAATTGTGAAAAACTGAGTTTAAATGTATTTGGCTAAGGTGTATGTAAACTTCCGACTTCAACTGTATGTACAAGTCATCTCACTTTGATCGTTTCCTGGCTCTGTGTTTTCAGACACAATGGTTGTGGGAGGAGACTTGACTATAAGTCTGCATCCCTACATACTATTGGCCTATTTATTGCCTTACCTCCTTACTTCATTTGCACACACTGTATACAGATTTTTCTATTGTGTTATTGACTGTACGCTTGTTTATTCCACGTGTAACTCTGTTAGTTTTTGTCGCACTGCTTTGCTTTATCTTGGCAGAGGTCGCAGTTGTAAATGAGAACTTGTTCTCAAATGGCCTAGCTGGTTAAATGAAGGTGAAATTTAAAAAAGTGTGCTTTGGGGGTACAGGGTGCCATTTGGGATGTAGGCCAAATCTTTTTGTTTATGTACTGTATTCGTTGCGTCTTCCTTCTTTAAAAAAAAAAAAAATAGTTTTGTCTTTTTGGAGATGTCACAGTAGAAATGAATCGGCATGTCTTCATTCATGCATATCAAGTCATTTTCTGGGCTATTGTAAACATTTTGAATTAGTTTGATATCTACTCTGTGATGGTGTCATTCTAGTTTGGGATTGTTTTTTGACTGAAACAGATTGTTCTATCCTTCTCTGCTTCTAAATTCTATGGGCAATTTTATGTACCTCACTGCCAGTTGCCTAAAATCTGAAACACCTGGCTCAATACTCAGTAACTATGTAATCGGGAATGTTTTTCTAGAAGTTCATCTCTTTTTTTTGTTTTTCTCAGTGCAGTGTCTCAAACTAACAGGCTAATAGGATAACTATTTCATGTTCCTTTTCTGCGACGCTTGCTTTCTGATTCCTGCACTCTTCTAAATTCTACTTGTACCAAATCAGTCCTGCACTAAGGTGTGGTTTGATCGATCTAACGGCTTTGCTTCCCCCCCACCCCCCTCCCTGCTTGCTGGCGGCATGCTCTCTTCCCCCCCCCCCCCCCCCCCCAGCTAAACCTGGTTCACAGTGAGGTCAGTAACTTGGCTGGCTTTGACGTGGAGGGGGTCATCAACCCCACCAATGCAGACATTGACCTTAAAGATGATCTAGGTGAGCTCCCTTTCACTCTGCGGTTTGAAAGATCCTTGAATGCTGAACTTAAATGGGACACAGTCCCCAAATCGACTAGTTTATTAGAAACAAATGTGAAAAATGAATACATACATTGGATCTCAGGCTTATCCCTCAGATGAAATTCTAGGATTTTGTCAAATCTCTGCAGAGCAGTTGTCACCCCCCCCCCTGCCTGTCATGGATGTTATTGTTGGGTCTGTCTCTCTGGATTGGTCAGTCAGTCTCCTGTGTTTCTGAAATAAGTAAATAAGGAGCACAGCACTCTCACCTCTCGTTCTTTCTCCCCGATCCCTTTATGTTTTTACGTTCCTCATTTTTTCCCCCCATCCTCTTCCCCCTTCACCACTCACTGTGTTTTACCTCCCATGTTGATTGCCTGTTGTCATTGTTTGTAGTTGCAAGTTGTGCAAGCCGACATTTCCACCATTGACAGCGAGGCTGTTGTTCACCCGACCAATTCCACCCTCTACACTGGTGGTGAAGTAGGTAATAGAACCCTCCCTCATCACCATGGGTACAACGTGTTTTACGTTCCTCATTTTTTCCCCCCATCCTCTTCCCCCTTCCCCACTCACTGTGTTTTACCTCCCATGTTGATTGCCTGTTGTCATTGTTTGTAGTTGCAAGTTGTGCAAGCCGACATTTCCACCATTGACAGCGAGGCTGTTGTTCACCCGACCAATTCCACCCTCTACACTGGTGGTGAAGTAGGTAATAGAACCCTCCCTCATCACCATGGGTACAACGTGTTACCATGCCGACACCTGTAGCAAAGCATCCCATAATGCATCTTCTTCCTCCTCTTAGACAAATTTGTTCTCAGGGTGGAATTCTAACATTTTAGATGTAATTCAGACTTTTTCTGTGTTAATCGTGTGCATTGATCCATAAGAGATTGACGTCAACGCATGAGAGATTGTCTGTTTTTGGATCTGAAGTTTGGTTGCCTAGCCATACTACGTGTATGAAAGTAGAACTTTTTTTCAACCACCAATTACTGTGTAACTAATAACTTTTAAAAAGAGCATACTTCATGTTGTCAGCTATTGTATGAGGAGTTGGAAGAACATGCACCAATGCTTTGTGTTTTGATAACCTCTAAAAGGCCTCAATTCTCTCTTTTTCTTAAAAAAAAAATAGATTTTCTTACATCTGCCTGTATTTCCCTGTATTTGTTTTATGTGGATGTTTTTTATGTGTGAACACTCTTACATTATACTTCCTCTCTCTGATTTATCTGCCTGCATCGCTTCCCACTCTAAGGACCGACCAGAAGGGAATCAATGCTAAATCTGAAATTTAACACCTAGGAAGTGTCTTAAAAATGTCACCATCTGATTAAGTGGAAAGGAAAAGCCTACTACAGTAGTAGCTAGATAAGGACTGTTTTAATAACTAGTAGTACTATTTAGTTACTTTATACACAGAGTATAAAACCATTAAGAACATCTTCCTAATAGTGAGTTGACCCCCCCCCCCTTTTGCCCTCATTACATCCTCAATTCGTCAGGGAATGGACTACAAGGTGTCGAAAGCATTCCACAGGGATGCTAGGCCCATGTTGACTCCAATGCTTCCCACACTTGTGTCAAGGTGGTGGACCATTCTTGATACCCAACAGCATTGCAGTTCTTGACACATATAGGTGTGTCTGGAACTCACTACCATACCCCTGTTCAAAGGCACTTCCAATATTTTGTCTTGCCCCATTTAACTCTCTGAATGGCACACATACACAATCCATGAATCAATTGCCTCGAGGCTTAAAGATGATTATTTTAACCCTGTCTCTTCCACTTCATCTACACTGATTTTTTTTTAATTCGATTTAACAAGGGACATCAATAAAGGACCATGGCTTCCACCTGGCTTCACTTGGTCAGTCTGTCATGGAAAGAACAGCTGTTCTTAATGTTTTGTCCACTCGGTGTACATGGGAACTGTGGTGTACAGTGGGCAAAGAGATTCAGAGAGGGTCAAATGAAAGAACAGTCTTGCCTCTCTCGCTCTCACTCAGCTCAGACCCATGATGCATGTCTGCTGTCTGTCCGCTTGTCCGTCCCTTTCCCTCAGTATGTCTGTCTGTCTGTCTGCACTCAACATAACAGCAACAACAACAACAGGAGGACACTAAAGACCCCAGACTGTTTCCCCTACAGGTGGTGCTCTGGAGAAGAAGGGAGGGGAGGAGTTTGTGGATGCCATGTTGGAGTTACGGAAGAAGAACGGTCCCCTGGAGGTGGCTGGAGGTAGGGAGAAATCAATACCAGTCCCCCGGAGGTGGCTGGAGGTAGGGAGAAATCAATACCAGTCCCCCGGAGGTGGCTGGAGGTAGGGAGAAAGCAATACCAGTCCCCTGGAGGTGGCTGGAGGTAGGGAGAAATCAAGACCAGTCCCCTGGAGGTAGGGAGAAATCAATACCAGTCCCCCGGAGGTGGCTGGAGGTAGGGAGAAATCAATACCAGTCCCCCGGAGGTGGCTGGAGGTAGGGAGAAATCAATACCAGTCCCCCGGAGGTGGCTGGAGGTAGGGAGAAATCAATACCAGTCCCCCGGAGGTGGCTGGAGGTAGGGAGAAAGCAATACCAGTCCCCTGGAGGTGGCTGGAGGTAGGGAGAAATCAAGACCAGTCCCCTGGAGGTAGGGAGAAATCAATACCAGTCCCCTGGAGGTAGGGAGAAAGCAAGATCAGTCCCCCGGAGGTAGGGAGAAACAAGACCAGTCCCCTGGAGGTGGCTGGAGGTAGGGAGAAAGCAATACCAGTCCCCCGGAGGTGGCTGGAGGTAGGGAGAAACAAGACCAGTCCCCCGGAGGTGGCTGGAGGTAGGGAGAAATCAATACCAGTCCCCTGGAGGTGGCTGGAGGTAGGGAGAAATCAATACCAGTCCCCCGGAGGTGGCTGGAGGTAGGGAGAAACAAGACCAGTCCCCCGGAGGTGGCTGGAAGTAGGGAGAAATCAATACCAGTCCCCCGGAGGTGGCTGGAGGTAGGGAGAAACAAGACCAGTCCCCCGGAGGTGGCTGGAGGTAGGGAGAAACAAGACCAGTCCCCCGGAGGTGGCTGGAGGTAGGGAGAAATCAAGACCAGTCCCCTGGAGGTGGCTGGAGGTAGGGAGAAACAAGACCAGTCCCCCGGAGGTGGCTGGAGGTAGGGAGAAATCAATACCAGTCCCCCGGAGGTAGGGAGAAATCAATACCAGTCCCCTGGAGGTGGCTGGAGGTAGGGAGAAATCAAGACCAGTCCCCCGGAGGTGGCTGGAAATAGGGAGAAAGCAAGACCAGTCCCCTGAAGGTGGCTGGAGGTAGGGAGAAAGCAATACCAGTCCCCTGGAGGTGGCTGGAGGTAGGGAGAAAGCAAAACCAGTCCCCTGGAGGTGGCTGGAGGTAGGGAGAAAGCAATACCAGTCCCCCGGAGGTGGCTGGAGGTAAGGAGAAACAAGACCAGTCCCCCGGAGGTGGCTGGAAGTAGGGAGAAAGCAAAACCAGTCCCCTGGAGGTGGCTGGAAGTAGGGAGAAAGCAAGACCAGTCCCCTGAAGGTGGCTGGAGGTAGGGAGAAAGCAATACCAGTCCCCCGGAGGTGGCTGGAAATAGGGAGAAAGCAAGACCAGTCCCCTGAAGGTGGCTGGAGGTAGGGAGAAAGCAAGACCAGTCCCCTGAAGGTGGCTGGAGGTAGGGAGAAAGCAATACCAGTCCCCTGGAGGTGGCTGGAGGTAGGGAGAAAGCAAAACCAGTCCCCTGGAGGTGGCTGGAGGTAGGGAGAAAGCAAGACCAGTCCCCTGGAGGTGGCTGGAAATAGGGAGAAAGCAAGACCAGTCCCCTGAAGGTGGCTGGAGGTAGGGAGAAAGCAATACCAGTCCCCTGGAGGTGGCTGGAGGTAGGGAGAAAGCAAAACCAGTCCCCTGGAGGTGGCTGGAGGTAGGGAGAAAGCAAGACCAGTCCCCTGGAGGTGGCTGGAGGTAGGGAGAAAGCAAGACCAGTCCCCTGGAGGTAGGGAGAAAGCAAGACCAGTCCCCCGGAGGTGGCTGGAGGTAGGGAGAAAGCAAGACCAGTCCCCTGGAGGTGGCTGGAGGTAGGGAGAAAGCAAGACCAGTCCCCTGGAGGTGGCTGGAGGTAGGGAGAAACAAGACCAGTCCCCCGGAGGTGGCTGGAGGTAGGGAGAAAGCAAGACCAGTCCCCTGGAGGTAGGGAGAAAGCAAGACCAGTCCCCTGGAGGTGGCTGGAGGTAGGGAGAAAGCAAGACCAACAGTTAGGATGGCTACCCTCTGCTTTGATCTCCTCTGACATCAACCCTCATTTTCTTTTAATTTCCCAACAATTAAACATGTTGAATCACAACCGTTCGTGGACACCCAGCAGTTGATCTAATGCGTGGCTGACGTTCATTATTGTAACTATTTACCTTTACCAGGATTAATCAACAAACACTTTCAGAAATGATTGTCCAAAAATAGCTTTCAGGATCCCCATGATGTTGACCTGTGATGTGTCCAGTAGAGGGGGGGAGGGGATATGCATGTGTCCACTGTCCAGTGATGGGATTGGCACAGGTAGAAGTTTCAACTCAAACCATGAACATGTTGTGGCTAACAGGCGAGGCTGGACCTGCACGGCATGGGATGTTCTGAAAGACTCCTGTTAGGTTACTACATCACAACCTAATTACATGAACATCTTATGGTCTGATTTTGTAATCAACGTTGCACCAAGCTGAGGAGCATCTTATTCGTCGAGACATTTGACCCAATAGGCTGTGGTTTAGGTAAGATCTGGCTTTGTGATCATGTCATTCCTGTAATGAATTCAAAACCTCAGTTTTCTTTGTTGTCCATAGACTGCTTACAGGGTAAGGAAACCAATGGCATTTTGGGAATTGGGGGAATTATCCTTTTAATCCCCGGCGCAGTCTGTCAGTCATCATTAACTCCCCTCTATACAGTCTCTGTCATCATTAACTCCCCCTCTATACAGTCTCTGTCATCATTAACTCCCCCTTTATACAGTCTCTGTCATCATTAACTCCCCTCTATACAGTCTCTGTCATCATTAACTCCCCTCTATACAGTCTCTGTCATCATTAACTCCCCCTCTATACAGTCTCTGTCATCATTAACTCCCCTTCTATACAGTCGGTCAGTAATTCACTCCCCCTCTACACAGTCTCTGTCAGTAATTCACTCCCCCTCTATACAGTCTCTGTCAGTAATTCTCACTCCCCCGTCTATACAGTCTCTGTCATCATTAACTCCCCCTCTATACAGTCTCTGTCATCATTAACGCCCCCTCTATACAGTCTCTGTCATCATTAACTCCCCTCTATACAGTCTCTGTCATCATTAACTCCCCCTTTATACAGTCTCTGTCATCATTAACGCCCCCTCTATACAGTCTCTGTCATCATTAACTCCCCCTCTATACAGTCTCTGTCATCATTAACTCCCCCTTTATACAGTCTCTGTCATCATTAACTCCCCTCTATACAGCCTCTGTCATCATTAACTCCCCTCTATACAGTCTCTGTCATCATTAACTCCCCCTCTATACAGTCTCTGTCATCATTAACTCCCCTTCTATACAGTCGGTCAGTAATTCACTCCCCCTCTACACAGTCTCTGTCAGTAATTCACTCCCCCTCTATACAGTCTCTGTCAGTAATTCTCACTCCCCCGTCTATACAGTCTCTGTCATCATTAACTCCCCCTCTATACAGTCTCTGTCATCATTAACGCCCCCTCTATACAGTCTCTGTCATCATTAACTCCCCCTCTATACAGTCTCTGTCATCATTAACTCCCCCTTTATACAGTCTCTGTCATCATTAACTCCCCTCTATACAGTCTCTGTCATCATTAACTCCCCTCTATACAGTCTCTGTCATCATTAACTCCCCCTCTATACAGTCTCTGTCATCATTAACTCCCCTTCTATACAGTCGGTCAGTAATTCACTCCCCCTCTACACAGTCTCTGTCAGTAATTCACTCCCCCTCTATACAGTCTCTGTCAGTAATTCACTCCCCCTCTATACAGTCTCTGTCAGTAATTCTCACTCCCCCGTCTATACAGTCTCTGTCATCATTAACTCCCCCTCTATACAGTCTCTGTCATCATTAACGCCCCTCTATACAGTCTCTGTCATCATTAACTCCCCTCTATACAGTCTCTGTCATCATTAACTCCCCCTCTATACAGTCTCTGTCATCATTAACTCCCCTTCTATACAGTCGGTCAGTAATTCACTCCCCCTCTACACAGTCTCTGTCAGTAATTCACTCCCCCTCTATACAGTCTCTGTCAGTAATTCACTCCCCCTCTATACAGTCTCTGTCAGTAATTCTCACTCCCCCGTCTATACAGTCTCTGTCAGTAATTCACTCCCCCGTCTATACAGTCTCTGTCAGTAATTCACTCCCCCTCTATACAGTCTCTGTCAGTAATTCACTCCCCCGTCTATACAGTCTGTCACTAAGTCACTCCCCCTCTATACAGTCTCTGTCAGTAAGTCACTCCCCCTCTATACAGTCTCTGTCAGTAAGTCACTCCCCCTCTATACAGTCTCTGTCAGTAAGTCACTCCCCCTCTATACAGTCTCTGTCAGTAAGTCACAACCCCCCTCTATACAGTCTCTGTCAGTAAGTCACTCCCCCTCTATACAGTCTCTGTCAGTACTTCACTCCCCCTCTATACAGTCTCTGTCAGTACTTCACTCCCCCTCTATACAGTCTCTGTCAGTACTTCACTCCCCCTCTATACAGTCTCTGTCAGTAAGTCACTCCCCCTCTATACAGTCTCTGTCAGTAATTCACTCCCCCTCTATACAGTCTCTGTCAGTAAGTCACTTCCCCTCTATACAGTCTCTGTCAGTACTTCACTCCCCCTCTATACAGTCTCTGTCAGTACTTCACTCCCCCTCTATACAGTCTCTGTCAGTACTTCACTCCCCCTCTATACAGTCTCTGTCAGTACTTCACTCCCCCTCTATACAGTCTCTGTCAGTAAGTCACTCCCCCTCTATACAGTCTCTGTCAGTAAGTCACTCCCCCTCTATACAGTCTCTGTCAGTAAGTCACTCCCCTCTATACAGTCTCTGTCATCATTAACTCCCCTCTATACAGTCTCTGTCATCATTAACTCCCCTCTATACAGTCTCTATCATCATTAACTCCCCCTCTATACAGTCTCTATCATCATTAACTCCCCCTCTATACAGTCTCTGTCATCATTAACTCCCCTCTATACAGTCTCTATCATCATTAACTCCCCCTCTATACAGTCTCTGTCATCATTAACTCCCCCTCTATACAGTCTCTGTCATCATTAACTCCCCCTCTATACAGTCTCTGTCATCATTAACTCCCCTTCTATACAGTCGGTCAGTAATTCACTCCCCCTCTACACAGTCTCTGTCAGTAATTCACTCCCCCTCTATACAGTCTCTGTCAGTAATTCACTCCCCCTCTATACAGTCTCTGTCAGTAAGTCACTCCCCCTCTATACAGTCTCTGTCAGTAAGTCACTCCCCCTCTATACAGTCTCTGTCAGTAAGTCACTCCCCCTCTATACAGTCTCTGTCAGTAATTCACTCCCCCTCTATACAGTCTCTGTCAGTAATTCACTCCCCCGTCTATACAGTCTCTGTCAGTAATTCACTCCCCCTCTATACAGTCTCTGTCAGTAAGTCACTCCCCCTCTATACAGTCTCTGTCAGTAAGTCACTCCCCCTCTATACAGTCTCTGTCAGTAAGTCACTCCCCCTCTATACAGTCTCTGTCAGTAATTCACTCCCCCTCTATACAGTCTCTGTCAGTAATTCACTCCCCCTCTATACAGTCTCTGTCAGTAATTCACTCCCCCTCTATACAGTCTCTGTCAGTAATTCACTCCCCCTCTATACAGTCTCTGTCAGTAATTCACTCCCCCTCTATACAGTCTCTGTCAGTAATTCACTCCCCCTCTATACAGTCTCTGTCAGTACTTCACTCCCCCTCTATACAGTCTCTGTCAGTACTTCACTCCCCCTCTATACAGGCTCTGTCAGTAAGTCACTCCCCCTCTATACAGTCTCTGTCAGTAATTCACTCCCCCTCTATACAGTCTCTGTCAGTACTTCACTCCCCCTCTATACAGTCTCTGTCAGTAAGTCACTCCCCCTCTATACAGTCTCTGTCAGTACTTCACTCCCCCTCTATACAGTCTCTGTCAGTACTTCACTCCCCCTCTATACAGTCTCTGTCAGTACTTCACTCCCCCTCTATACAGTCTCTGTCAGTAAGTCACTCCCCCTCTATACAGTCTCTGTCAGTAAGTCACTCCCCCTCTATACAGTCTCTGTCAGTAATTCACTCCCCCTCTATACAGTCTCTGTCAGTAATTCACTCCCCCTCTATACAGTCTCTGTCAGTAATTCACTCCCCCTCTATACAGTCTCTGTCAGTAATTCACTCCCCCTCTATACAGTCTCTGTCAGTAATTCACTCCCCCTCTATACAGTCTCTGTCAGTAATTCACTCCCCCTCTATACAGTCTCTGTCAGTACTTCACTCCCCCTCTATACAGTCTCTGTCAGTACTTCACTCCCCCTCTATACAGTCTCTGTCAGTAAGTCACTCCCCCTCTATACAGTCTCTGTCAGTAATTCACTCCCCCTCTATACAGTCTCTGTCAGTACTTCACTCCCCCTCTATACAGTCTCTGTCAGTAAGTCACTCCCCCTCTATACAGTCTCTGTCAGTACTTCACTCCCCCTCTATACAGTCTCTGTCAGTACTTCACTCCCCCTCTATACAGTCTCTGTCAGTAAGTCACTCCCCCTCTATACAGTCTCTGTCAGTAAGTCACTCCCCCTCTATACAGTCTCTGTCAGTAAGTCACTCCCCCTCTATACAGTCTCTGTCAGTAAGTCACTCCCCCTCTATACAGTCTGTCAGTAAGTCACTCCCCCTCTATACGGTCTCTGTCAGTAAGTCACTCCCCCTCTATACGGTCTCTGTCAGTAAGTCACTCCCCCTCTATACGGTCTCTGTCAGTAAGTCACTCCCCCTCTATACGGTCTCTGTCAGTAAGTCACTCCCCCTCTATACGGTCTCTGTCAGTAAGTCACTCCCCCTCTATACGGTCTCTGTCAGTAAGTCACTCCCCCTCTATACGGTCTCTGTCAGTAAGTCACTCCCCCTCTATACGGTCTCTGTCAGTAAGTCACTCCCCCTCTATACGGTCTCTGTCAGTAAGTCACTCCCCCTCTATACGGTCTCTGTCAGTAAGTCACTCCCCCTCTATACGGTCTCTGTCAGTAAGTCACTCCCCCTCTATACGGTCTCTGTCAGTAAGTCACTCACCCTCTATACGGTCTCTGTCAGTAAGTCACTCCCCCTCTATACGGTCTCTGTCAGTAAGTCACTCCCCCTCTATACGGTCTCTGTCAGTAAGTCACTCCCCCTCTATAAGGTCTCTGTCAGTAAGTCACTCCCCCTCTATAAGGTCTCTGTCAGTAAGTCACTCCCCCTCTATAAGGTCTCTGTCAGTAATTCATGTCTCTGGCTCTCTGCCTTCATCTGGAGATCGACGTTTTGGGTTCACTTTGAGTCTTAAGCCAGTCACACACTCAGAGGCCTAATGAAGTACAACTGGAGGGTATTTCACTTCACAGGATCAGGGCCTTTTAGCTGAGTTACAGTGTGTGTGTATGGGGGGGGCTTGCCTGATGCTATGTGCTCCAGAGATGAACAGTCACTCAATTACCTCCAGCCCTGAGGGGGGGAAAAGTCTCTCTCTCTCCTTCCCACACTCTCTCTCTCTCTCTCTCTCTCTCTCTCTCTCTCTCTCTCTCTCTGGCGGCCCACTTTTCATGTTGCTTCCAAGAGCTCAGTCCCTCTGGGGAAGTGATTTCTCCAACCCTCCTCGTCTAATTCCTTGTTATCAACAGCATTAAGTTATTGGAGCACCCCCCCCCCCCCCCCCCTCTATTTTCATTTGGCATGAATGTTGTGTTCATGTAATTGTGTATCACGAGTGTGACTTTGCAGTATGTCAGTATTTTGTAATTATTGGACGAGTGTCAGTTGTCTTCACACTTAGGGAAAGATTCAACACATGCAGAGGAAGTCTAATGCTAATTTCTGTCTCACTTTCGCTCTCTCCTCTCTCTTCTGCCTCTCTCTGCTTTCCACTGTTAGCAGTGCTGTCCTCTGGCTATGGGCTTCCTGCCAAGTTTGTGATCCACTGCAACAGTCCAGGCTGGGGTTCGGACAAGTGTGAGGAGCTGCTGGATAAGACCGTGAAGAACTGCCTGGCCCTGGCTGACGAGAAGAAGCTCAAGTCTGTGGCCTTCCCTTCGATTGGCAGTGGAAGGTACTATACAACCTCCCGTCCCCTAGCAACAAGCCTCATCACGCTCCCAAGGCCTTTGTGTCTCCCATGGTATCCATCCACATGGTTATCACCATGGTGCTTATTCTTGTGGAGGAAAAGCATGCTACTTAATCTGACTGTTTTGGCGGAGGTAACGGTTGTCACATTAAGATACGATGCATAAGTTAGCGTAGTAGTATGTAATATAGCTTGCTGTGATGTATTGAAAATGACTGTATCTCTTTAAGATGTCTAACCACGAACCCTAACAGTCCTATTCCTCTTGTTCACGTGAGGAAAAAAGCTTTACAACTAACATTCTCACCGTATTACTGTCGTCATAATCAGTTATTTAACCTTTTTTTTTTATCCTGATTTTTCAAAATGGCTTCTCCCCCCCCCCCCCCGATTTTTAAAGTGCTTTGATGTTATTTATGTAATGAAAAGCGCGATATAAGTGAATTAAATGGTATTATTATTTGTTCCCTCAGGAATGGCTTCCCGAAGCAGACGGCTGCCCAGCTCATTTTAAAAGCCATCTCCAACTACTTTGTTGCCACCATGTCTTCTTCCATCAAGACGGTCTACTTCGTGCTGTTCGACAGCGAGAGCATAGGGATCTATGTGCAGGAAATGGCCAAGCTTGACACAAACTAAGCCCCCACCTCCTTGCATTACTACAGGCTTATTTAGAATTTTATTTGGAGAGAAAAATTAAAGATGTTTACCAGGGATTTTGTAAAAAAAAGAAGAAGAAAAAACACACACAAAAAAACTAAACTTTATTGAGAGGAAGTGATTTCCGTTATGTTTTATTTGTTGAGATGAATCGTTGCAGTTCAGATGGTAATGTGTCCCTGGTGGCGTCAGACCTGGGTCCCGCTCAGAAGGGCGACCTGTTCTGAATGTCGTCTTCTCTCTGACATGATTCCCTTATTGTACATGACACAGTCTGTTCTGTTGTGTTTCCACTGAGCAAGGACCTGGTCGAATGTTTCCGTAATGTTCCACCCCGCTGAGCAAGGCCCTGGTCCATCAGGATGGTGTTCCTTAAGTTCCTTGTGGTAATTATTTCTTAAGTTCTGTGTTGCTAAAACTGAAAGGGTTGCATTCCAAGTGTTGCAGTACTGTGGTCTTTGTGAGATTTGTCTAAATTTGTCTTTAAAAAAATGTTGGGAACAGAACCTTTTTATGTTCATGCTGTATTAACAGTGGTATGTCCTAGATGGAGTGAGTGAAATGTTTTAGTAAAATATTAGACAGTGACAAGGTTTTCCTAGGTTTTCCTATTTTCTTTTACGGTTTGCTTTTATTCTGATTTTCACTTTGTCAACTCTAAAAGAAACGTATTTGAAAAGAAAAGTGATTTGTGTTTTTATTCGGTTATAAAGCTATTGACAGTGTGTAGCTTTTTGTTTTGAGGAGTTGAAAGAAGGACAGGCTTTTGCTCACAGGCAATTAGTCCCCTCTCTGCTTACAGGCAATTAGTCCCCTCTCTGCTTACAGGCAATTAGTCCCCTCTCTGCTTACAGGCAATTAGTCCCCTCTCTGCTTACAGGCAATTAGTCCCCTCTCTGCTCATAGGCAATTAGTCCCCTCTCTGCTTACAGGCAATTAGTCCCCTCTCTGCTTACAGGCAATTAGTCCCCTCTGCTCACAGGCAATTAGTCCCCTCTCTGCTTACAGGCAATTAGTCCCCCCTCTGCTTACAGGCAATTAGTCCCCCCTCTGCTCATAGGCAATTAGTCCCCTCTCTGCTTACAGGCAATTAGTCCCCTCTCTGCTTACAGGCAATTAGTCCCCTCTCTGCTTACAGGCAATTAGTCCCCTCTCTGCTTACAGGCAATTAGTCCCCTCTCTGCTTACAGGCAATTAGTCCCCTCTCTGCTTACAGGCAATTAGTCCCCTCTCTGCTCATAGGCAATTAGTCCCCTCTCTGCTTACAGGCAATTAGTCCCCTCTCTGCTTACAGGCAATTAGTCCCCTCTGCTCACAGGCAATTAGTCCCCTCTCTGCTTACAGGCAATTAGTCCCCCCTCTGCTTACAGGCAATTAGTCCCCCCTCTGCTCATAGGCAATTAGTCCCCTCTCTGCTTACAGGCAATTAGTCCCCTCTCTGCTTACAGGCAATTAGTCCTCTCTGCTTACAGGCAATTAGTCCCCCCTCTGCTTACAGGCAATTAGTCCCCCCTCTGCTTACAGGCAATTAGTCCCCTCTCTGCTCATAGGCAATTAGTCCCCTCTCTGCTTACAGGCAATTCGTCCCCTCTCTGCTTACAGGCAATTAGTCCCCTCTCTGCTTACAGGCAATTAGTCCCCTCTCTGCTTACAGGCAATTAGTCCCCTCTCTGCTTACAGGCAATTAGTCCCCTCTCTGCTTACAGGCAATTAGTCCCCTCTCTGCTTACAGGCAATTAGTCCCCTCTCTGCTTACAGGCAATTAGCCCCCTCTCTGCTTACAGGCAATTAGTCCCCTCTCTGCTTACAGGCAATTAGTCCCCTCTCTGCTTACAGGCAATTAGTCCCCTCTCTGCTTACAGGCAATTAGTCCCCTCTCTGCTTACAGGCAATTAGTCTCCTCTCTGCTTACAGGCAATTAGTCCCCTCTCTGCTCATAGGCAATTAGTCCCCTCTCTGCTCATAGGCAATTAGTCCCCTCTCTGCTTACAGGCAATTAGTCCCCTCTCTGCTTACAGGCAATTAGTCCCCCCTCTGCTTACAGGCAATTAGTCCCCTCTCTGCTCATAGGCAATTAGTCCCCTCTCTGCTCATAGGCAATTAGTCCCCTCTCTGCTTACAGGCAATTAGTCCCCTCTCTGCTTACAGGCAATTAGTCCCCTCTCTGCTTACAGGCAATTAGTCCCCCCTCTGCTTACAGGCAATTAGTCCCCCCTCTGCTTACAGGCAATTAGTCCCCTCTCTGCTTACAGGCAATTAGTCCCCCCTCTGCTTACAGGCAATTAGTCCCCCCTCTGCTTACAGGCAATTAGTCCCCTCTCTGCTCATAGGCAATTAGTCCCCTCTCTGCTTACAGGCAATTAGTCCCCTCTCTGCTTACAGGCAATTAGTCCCCTCTCTGCTTACAGGCAATTAGTCCCCTCTCTGCTTACAGGCAATTAGTCCCCTCTCTGCTTACAGGCAATTAGTCCTCTCTGCTTACAGGCAATTAGTCCCCTCTCTGCTCATAGGCAATTAGTCCCCTCTCTGCTCATAGGCAATTAGTCCCCTCTCTGCTTACAGGCAATTAGTCCCCTCTCTGCTTACAGGCAATTAGTCCCCTCTCTGCTTACAGGCAATTAGTCCCCTCTCTGCTTACAGGCAATTAGTCCCCTCTCTGCTTACAGGCAATTAGTCCCCTCTCTGCTTACAGGCAATTAGTCCCCTCTCTGCTTACAGGCAATTAGTCCCCTCTCTGCTTACAGGCAATTAGTCCCCTCTCTGCTTACAGGCAATTAGTCCCCTCTCTGCTTACAGGCAATTAGTCCCCTCTCTGCTTACAGGCAATTAGTCCCCTCTCTGCTCACAGGCAATTAGTCCCCTCTCTGCTCACAGGCAATTAGTCCCCTCTCTGCTCACAGGCAATTAGTCCCCTCTCTGCTCACAGGCAATTAGTCCCCTCTCTGCTTACAGGCAATTAGTCCCCTCTCTGCTTACAGGCAATTAGTCCCCTCTCTGCTCACAGGCAATTAGTCCCCTCTCTGCTTACAGGCAATTAGTCCCTTCTCTGCTTACAGGCAATTAGTCCCCTCTCTGCTCACAGGCAATTAGTCCCCTCTCTGCTTACAGGCAATTAGTCCCCTCTCTGCTCACAGGCAATTAGTCCCCTCTCTGCTCACAGGCAATTAGTCCCCTCTCTGCTCACAGGCAATTAGTCCCCTCTCTGCTCACAGGCAATTAGTCCCCTCTCTGCTCACAGGTAATTAGTCCCCTCTCTGCTCACAGGTAATTAGTCCCCTCTCTGCGCACAGGCAATTAGTCCCCTCTGCTTACAGGCAATTAGTCCTCTCTCTGCTCACATGCAATTAGTCCCCTCTCTCACCAGTAGATGGCTCCCTATCGTCAGGAGTGAGGTCTTTCACTGAGCCATTTTGTGCTGGAAAGACCTCTTTTTCATTAAGATGTCTAAAATGAAGTATCTGATACAATGGGTGGATCAGAATGGACGTTGCACTAACTATTTGCTGTAAGCACTGTGTTTTGGAATTTTCCATATCTTTCTAATGATGACTGGAAGATGAAAAGCCTTCTTAGTATTGCTAAACATGACAATACAGAACTATCCAATAAAGTATATTGAAAACATGTTTGTACTCTCTAGTAAATAATGTAACCATATCAGAAAGTGTGTCTGTGTGTCTACCTGTCTGTCTGTGTGTGTGTGTGTACCTGTCTGTGTGTGTGTGTGTGTGTCTACCTGTCTGTGTGTGTGTGTCTACCTGTCTGTGTGTGTGTGTGTGTGTGTCTACCTGTCTGTGTGTGTGTGTGTCTACCTGTCTGTGTGTGAACATGGAGGGATAGTTGTTGTAGCCTACTAACATTTTAGGTAGTGTGTAGCCGGTGGGTGCAGAGACCCTAGGCCTCTGTCTCATCCGGTGGCTATGTTGGCAGGGCGCTCTGAGGACCAGGAGTCAGACGGGGGTCACTTTCCCAGCACCACAGCGCGAGAGCGGGAGGCAGAGACCCAGGACCTCCTCGAAGGGCGCCCATCTGATGACTAATCCCCAGGAAATACACGCAGGTCCCCCCTCCTCTCGCAGGGAAAGCTCCGTAAATTCAAAGCATCTGTACAAGGCCGGGGCCAGTCCTTCTCCACTGTACAGGGCCGCGTTCCCAGAGTCCCTTGCAGATGAAATTGTATTCTTTGCGAGGAAAAAATTACACAGAGAGAGAGAGAGAGGAGGGAAAACTAAATAAAGTAAAACAAACACTGGCGAAGATCAAGGACGCGGCCAGTCCTCCACACTGTGAACAGGGCCGCGTTCCCAGAGTCCCTTGCAGATCAAGGACGGTAAGAAGTTGTTCATCAAAGATCTTGCCAGTGTTCATCATGAAAGGAATGTAGTAGTACCCTCAGATACATACACCAGTCCCGTTCAAACCACTGGTGATTTTATCTTAATTACTCATCGTCCTGCTCAAGTGTTTGGGTTCCACTGGTTTGTTTTCTGTCAATGCATGTAAGCGTCAGTCATTTTGAAAAGAGCTGAATATTCAGTGAATGCGGCGGAGGTTGTGTGCCTGGTAGCAAAGTCTGAGTTGATCCTATGTCATGTCTTCTGTGGTCTGTCATGTGAGGACATGGAGTTGTGTTGCTTTCACCCACATCATGTTCTGTGCCAAATGGCAATATGATTGGAGAACCAGTTCTTTCCTGACTCTCTCCAATCACATGACTGTATTGAAATGGAATTCCTACCTTTAGTGGTAGAGCTAAGTAGAACAGTCAGTGGCTAAGTAGCAGCGGTAGTAGTTTTTCCTATCCAATATGGCCGCCCTACTTACATAGACACAGTACCTTCTTTCACTACCGTTGAGAACATATCTGACTTTACTAAGCTTCAATGGAACTCACGGAACTGGGAAGTCCAGTTCCGTCCACAGCCAATAGGATGGGACGAAGCGAAAGTTACACGAAAGCAGTGAAGGAGGGAGTGGCACTTCTTAGCAACTGTCACTCTGCCATGCCTGCCTGTGTTTTGCTTGTGTTTCTGGGCCTGCGGTCTCCGAGCGTCAGTCGATGAATTAGAAGGAACAGCCAGGGTGTTGCCGCCCGTCTCCAAGCACCAGCAAAGGGTTAAGGCGGATCCCAGTCTTCGCCACGTCGCACTGTGGACCCGTTAGCACAGGAAACCTGATAGTTTTGTTCGTTTTGATGGCCTGATTCCCTGGCTTACAAGAATAAATTAAATGCAATCCCAGCTAGGCTTCAGCTGCAATGGAGGGGCATACTACTTTATCTTCTTCATCTGGGGAGTTTAAAGCCAACCTCTCCCCCCCGCTGACCCCACAGCCAACCAAAAGGAGATTGGGAATATGCAGCCCTAATCTGGTTAAACCGTGCAAAGGCCCAGAGAGAGCCACGAGTCTAATGCTAGGGGAGAATAGCAGCACCAGTCTAATGCTAGGGGAGAATAACAGCATCAGTCTAATGCTAGGGGAGAATAACAGCACCAGTCTAATGCTAGGGGAGAATAACAGCACCAGTCTAATGCTAGGGGAGGATAGCAGCACCAGTCTAATGCTAGGGGAGAATAACAGCACCAGTCTAATGCTAGGGGAGAATAACAGCACCAGTCTAATGCTAGGGGAGAATAACAGCACCAGTCTAATGCTAGGGGAGAATAACAGCACCAGTCTAATGCTAGGGGAGAATAACAGCACCAGTCTAATGCTAGGGGAGGATAGCAGCACCAGTCTAATGCTAGGGGAGAATAGCAGCACCAGTCTAATGCTAGGGGAGAATAACAGCACCAGTCTAATGCTAGGGGAGAATATCAGCACCAGTCTAATGCTAGGGGAGAATAGCAGCACCAGTCTAATGCTAGGGGAGAATAACAGCACCAGTCTAATGCTAGGGGAGGATAGCAGCACCAGTCTAATGCTAGGGGAGAATAACAGCACCAGTCTAATGCTAGGGGAGAATAGCAGCACCAGTCTAATGCTAGGGGAGGATAGCAGCACCAGTCTAATGCTAGGGGAGAATAACAGCACCAGTCTAATGCTAGGGGAGAATAGCAGCACCAGTCTAATGCTAGGGGAGAATAGCAGCACCAGTCTAATGCTAGGGGAGAATAGCAGCACCAGTCTAATGCTAGGGGAGAATAGCAGCACCAGTCTAATGCTAGGGGAGAATAGCAGCACCAGTCTAATGCTAGGGGAGAATAGCAGCACCAGCCTAATGCTAGGGGAGAATAGCAGCACCAGTCTAATGCTAGGGGAGAATAGCAGCACCAGTCTAATGCTAGGGGAGAATAGCAGCACCAGTCTAATGCTAGGGGAGAATAGCAGCACCAGTCTAATGCTAGGGGAGAATAACAGCACCAGTCTAATGCTAGGGGAGAATAACAGCACCAGTCTAATGCTAGGGGAGAATAACAGCACCAGTCTAATGCTAGGGGAAAATAGCAGCACCAGTCTAATGCTAGGGGAGAGTAGCAGCACCAGTCTAATGCTAGGGGAGGATAGCAGCACCAGTCTAATGCTAGGGGAGAATAACAGCACCAGTCTAATGCTAGGGGAGAATAACAGCACCAGTCTAATGCTAGGGGAGAATAACAGCACCAGTCTAATGCTAGGGGAGAATAACAGCACCAGTCTAATGCTAGGGGAGAATAACAGCACCAGTCTAATGCTAGGGGAGAATAACAGCACCAGTCTAATGTGTTTAGACTGCATATCTTTGTGTGTGCCGACCACGTGCTGTCTCCCTCTCTGTTACAGTACTGTTAGTGGTGCTGTCTCCCTGTCTGTCTGTTACAGTACTGTTAGTGGTGCTGTCTCCCTGTCTGTCTGTTACAGTACTGTTAGTGGTGCTGTCTCCCTCTCTGTTACAGTACTGTTAGTGGTGCTGTCTCCCTGTCTGTCTGTTACAGTACTGTTAGTGGTGCTGTCTCCCTCTCTGTTACAGTACTGTTAGTGGTGCTGTCTCCCTGTCTGTTACAGTACTGTTAGTGGTGCTGTCTCCCTGTCTGTTACAGTACTGTTAGTGGTGCTGTCTCCCTCTCTGTTACAGTACTGTTAGTGGTGCTGTCTCCCTGTCTGTTACAGTACTGTTAGTGGTGCTGTCTCCCTGTCTGTCTGTTACAGTACTGTTAGTGGTGCTGTCTCCCTGTCTGTCTGTTACAGTACTGTTAGTGGTGCTGTCTCCCTCTCTGTTACAGTACTGTTAGTGGTGCTGTCTCCCTCTCTGTTACAGTACTGTTAGTGGTGCTGTCTCCCTGTCTGTTACAGTACTCTTAGTGGTGCTGTCTCCCTGTCTGTCTGTTACAGTACTGTTAGTGGTGCTGTCTCCCTGTCTGTCTGTTACAGTACTGTTAGTGGTGCTGTCTCCCTGTCTGTCTGTTACAGTACTGTTAGTGGTGCTGTCTCCCTCTCTGTTACAGTACTGTTAGTGGTGCTGTCTCCCTGTCTGTCTGTTACAGTACTGTTAGTGGTGCTGTCTCCCTCTCTGTTACAGTACTGTTAGTGGTGCTGTCTCCCTGTCTGTCTGTTACAGTACTGTTAGTGGTGCTGTCTCCCTCTCTGTTACAGTACTGTTAGTGGTGCTGTCTCCCTCTCTGTTACAGTACTGTTAGTGGTGCTGTCTCCCTGTCTGTTACAGTACTGTTAGTGATGCTGTCTCCCTCTCTGTTACAGTACTGGCAGTGCTTGTCTCGATGGCACACTCAGTGAATGATGCATGAACAGAGGTTGGGGGGGCCATACGCTGCGCCATCATCCAGGGTTTGGTCATTTGCAGAGGATAAAGCTACCCAGGCGTATCCACCTAGTTTATTAGGGAAACTAGGCCTCATTTAGTGTCTGTCTTTCAGTAGATGCAGAGCTGGCAATATATGTCCTGTTTTTTAGTAGTTTGTGTGTTTTGTTGGATTCCATTGGCATTGTTGTGTCACAGGAATCTTTTTATAGGAATCGTTGAAGTAAGCAAACAACCTTTTTGCACAGAATTGTAATTAAGAGTCACCTTCGAAAGTATTTTTTCCAAAGGTAGTATGATATCTATAAAGCAGTACTTGAGGTGGCTAGGGTTGTGTCTCAGTACCTGGTTGATCTCCCCGTCCAGGGTTGTGTCTCAGTAACTGGTTGATCTCACCGTCCAGGGTTGTGTCTCAGTACCTGGTTGATCTCCCCGTCCAGGGTTGTGTCTCAGTAACGTGTTGATCTCACCGTCCAGGGTTGTGTCTCAGTAACGTGTTGATCTCACCGTCCAGGGTTGTGTCTCAGTACCTGGTTGATCTCACCGTCCAGGGTTGTGTCTCAGTACCGTATTGATCTCACCGTCCAGGGTTGTGTCTCAGTATCGTGTTGATCTCACCGTCCAGGGTTGTGTCTCAGTAACGTGTTGATCTCACCGTCCAGGGTTGTGTCTCAGTATCGTGTTGATCTCACCGTCCAGGGTTGTGTCTCAGTACCGTGTTGATCTCACCGTCCAGGGTTGTGTCTCAGTAACGTGTTGATCTCACCGTCCAGGGTTGTGTCTCAGTATCGTGTTGATCTCACCGTCCAGGGTTGTGTCTCAGTATCGTGTTGATCTCACCGTCCAGGGTTGTGTCTCAGTAACGTGTTGATCTCACCGTCCAGGGTTGTGTCTCAGTAACGTGTTGATCTCACCGTCCAGGGTTGTGTCTCAGTAACGTGTTGATCTCACCGTCCAGGGTTGTGTCTCAGTAACGTGTTGATCTCACCGTCCAGGGTTGTGTCTCAGTAACGTGTTGATCTCACCGTCCAGGGTTGTGTCTCAGTAACGTGTTGATCTCACCGTCCAGGGTTGTGTCTCAGTAACGTGTTGATCTCACCGTCCAGGGTTGTGTCTCAGTAACGTGTTGATCTCACCGTCCAGGGTTGTGTCTCAGTACCGTGTTGATCTCACCGTCCAGGGTTGTGTCTCAGTATCGTGTTGATCTCACCGTCCAGGGTTGTGTCTCAGTATCGTGTTGATCTCACCGTCCAGGGTTGTGTCTCAGTATCGTGTTGATCTCACCGTCCAGGGTTGTGTCTCAGTATCGTGTTGATCTCACCGTCCAGGGTTGTGTCTCAGTAACGTGTTGATCTCACCGTCCAGGGTTGTGTCTCAGTACCGTGTTGATCTCACCGTCCAGGGTTGTGTCTCAGTACCGTGTTGATCTCACCGTCCAGGGTTGTGTCTCAGTACCGTATTGATCTCACCGTCCAGGATTGTGTCTCAGTACCGTGTTGATCTCACCGTCCAGGGTTGTGTCTCAGTACCGTGTTGATCTCACCGTCCAGGGTTGTGTCTCAGTATCGTGTTGATCTCACCGTCCAGGGTTGTGTCTCAGTATCGTGTTGATCTCACCGTCCAGGGTTGTGTCTCAGTATCGTGTTGATCTCACCGTCCAGGGTTGTGTCTCAGTATCGTGTTGATCTCACTGTCCAGGGTTGTGTCTCAGTACCGTATTGATCTCACCGTCCAGGGTTGTGTCTCAGTAACGTGTTGATCTCACCGTCCAGGGTTGTGTCTCAGTACCGTATTGATCTCACCGTCCAGGGTTGTGTCTCAGTAACGTGTTGATCTCACCGTCCAGGGTTGTGTCTCAGTACCGTATTGATCTCACCGTCCAGGGTTGTGTCTCAGTAACGTGTTGATCTCACCGTCCAGGGTTGTGTCTCAGTAACGTGTTGATCTCCCCGTCCAGGGTTGTGTCTCAGTAACGTGTTGATCTCCCCGTCCAGGGTTGTGTCTCAGTAACGTGTTGATCTCACCGTCCAGGGTTGTGTCTCAGTACCGTGTTGATCTCACCGTCCAGGGTTGTGTCTCAGTAACGTGTTGATCTCACCGTCCAGGGTTGTGTCTCAGTACCGTATTGATCTCACCGTCCAGGGTTGTGTCTCAGTATCGTGTTGATCTCATCGTCCAGGGTTGTGTCTCAGTAACGTGTTGATCTCACCGTCCAGGGTTGTGTCTCAGTATCGTGTTGATCTCACCGTCCAGGGTTGTGTCTCAGTATCGTGTTGATCTCACCGTCCAGGGTTGTGTCTCAGTAACGTGTTGATCTCACCGTCCAGGGTTGTGTCTCAGTACCGTATTGATCTCACCGTCCAGGGTTGTGTCTCAGTACCGTATTGATCTCACCGTCCAGGGTTGTGTCTCAGTAACGTGTTGATCTCACCGTCCAGGGTTGTGTCTCAGTACCGTATTGATCTCACCGTCCAGGGTTGTGTCTCAGTAACGTGTTGATCTCACCGTCCAGGGTTGTGTCTCAGTACCGTATTGATCTCACCGTCCAGGGTTGTGTCTCAGTAACGTGTTGATCTCACCGTCCAGGGTTGTGTCTCAGTATCGTGTTGATCTCACTGTCCAGGGTTGTGTCTCAGTACCGTATTGATCTCACCGTCCAGGGTTGTGTCTCAGTAACGTGTTGATCTCACCGTCCAGGGTTGTGTCTCAGTACCGTATTGATCTCACCGTCCAGGGTTGTGTCTCAGTAACGTGTTGATCTCACCGTCCAGGGTTGTGTCTCAGTACCGTGTTGATCTCACCGTCCAGGGTTGTGTCTCAGTAACGTGTTGATCTCACCGTCCAGGGTTGTGTCTCAGTACCGTATTGATCTCACCGTCCAGGGTTGTGTCTCAGTAACGTGTTGATCTCACCGTCCAGGGTTGTGTCTCAGTAACGTGTTGATCTCACCGTCCAGGGTTGTGTCTCAGTAACGTGTTGATCTCACCGTCCACGGTTGTGTCTCAGTAACTGGTTGATCTCACCGTCCAGGGTTGTGTCTCAGTACCGTATTGATCTCACCGTCCAGGGTTGTGTCTCAGTATCGTGTTGATCTCCCCGTCCAGGGCTGTGTCTCAGTAACTGGTTGATCTCCCCGTCCAGGGCTGTGTCTCAGTAACTGGTTGATCTCACCGTCCAGGGTTGTGTCTCAGTATCGTGTTGATCTCACCGTCCAGGGTTGTGTCTCAGTAACGTGTTGATCTCACCGTCCAGGGTTGTGTCTCAGTACGGTATTGATCTCACAATCCAGGGTTGTGTCTCAGTACGGTATTGATCTCACCATCCAGGGTTGTGTCTCAGTACGGTATTGATCTCACCGTCCAGGGTTGTGTCTCAGTACGGTATTGATCTCACCGTCCAGGGTTGTGTCTCAGTAACGTATTGATCTCACCATCCAGGGTTGTGTCTCAGTAACGTGTTGATCTCACCGTCCAGGGTTGTGTCTCAGTACCGTATTGATCTCACCGTCCAGGGTTGTGTCTCAGTAACGTGTTGATCTCACCGTCCAGGGTTGTGTCTCAGTAACGTGTTGATCTCACCGTCCAGGGTTGTGTCTCAGTAACGTGTTGATCTCACCGTCCAGGGTTGTGTCTCAGTAACGTGTTGATCTCACCGTCCAGGGTTGTGTCTCAGTAACGTGTTGATCTCACCGTCCAGGGTTGTGTCTCAGTAACGTGTTGATCTCACCGTCCAGGGTTGTGTCTCAGTAACGTGTTGATCTCACCGTCCAGGGTTGTGTCTCAGTAACGTGTTGATCTCACCGTCCAGGGTTGTGTCTCAGTATCGTGTTGATCTCACCGTCCAGGGTTGTGTCTCAGTAACGTGTTGATCTCACCGTCCAGGGTTGTGTCTCAGTAACGTGTTGATCTCACCGTCCAGGGTTGTGTCTCAGTAACTGGTTGATCTCACCGTCCAGGGTTGTGTCTCAGTATCGTGTTGATCTCACCGTCCAGGGTTGTGTCTCAGTAACTGGTTGATCTCACCGTCCAGGGTTGTGTCTCAGTAACGTGTTGATCTCACCGTCCAGGGTTGTGTCTCAGTAACGTGTTGATCTCACCGTCCAGGGTTGTGTCTCAGTACCGTATTGATCTCACCGTCCAGGGTTGTGTCTCAGTAACGTGTTGATCTCACCGTCCAGGGTTGTGTCTCAGTATCGTGTTGATCTCACCGTCCAGGGTTGTGTCTCAGTAACGTGTTGATCTCACCGTCCAGGGTTGTGTCTCAGTACCGTATTGATCTCACCGTCCAGGGTTGTGTCTCAGTAACGTGTTGATCTCACCGTCCAGGGTTGTGTCTCAGTATCGTGTTGATCTCACTGTCCAGGGTTGTGTCTCAGTACCGTATTGATCTCACCGTCCAGGGTTGTGTCTCAGTAACGTGTTGATCTCACCGTCCAGGGTTGTGTCTCAGTACCGTATTGATCTCACCGTCCAGGGTTGTGTCTCAGTAACGTGTTGATCTCACCGTCCAGGGTTGTGTCTCAGTACCGTATTGATCTCACCGTCCAGGGTTGTGTCTCAGTAACGTGTTGATCTCACCGTCCAGGGTTGTGTCTCAGTATCGTGTTGATCTCACTGTCCAGGGTTGTGTCTCAGTACCGTATTGATCTCACCGTCCAGGGTTGTGTCTCAGTAACGTGTTGATCTCACCGTCCAGGGTTGTGTCTCAGTACCGTATTGATCTCACCGTCCAGGGTTGTGTCTCAGTACCGTGTTGATCTCACCGTCCAGGGTTGTGTCTCAGTAACGTGTTGATCTCACCGTCCAGGGTTGTGTCTCAGTAACTGGTTGATCTCACCATCCAGGGCTGTGTCTCAGTAACGTGTTGATCTCACCGTCCAGGGTTGTGTCTCAGTATCGTGTTGATCTCACCGTCCAGGGTTGTGTCTCAGTAACGTGTTGATCTCACCGTCCAGGGTTGTGTCTCAGTAACGTGTTGATCTCACCGTCCAGGGTTGTGTCTCAGTAACTGGTTGATCTCACCGTCCAGGGTTGTGTCTCAGTACGGTATTGATCTCACCATCCAGGGTTGTGTCTCAGTAACGTGTTGATCTCACCGTCCAGGGTTGTGTCTCAGTAACGTGTTGATCTCACCGTCCAGGGTTGTGTCTCAGTAACTGGTTGATCTCACCGTCCAGGGTTGTGTCTCAGTAACTGGTTGATCTCACCGTCCAGGGTTGTGTCTCAGTACGGTATTGATCTCACCATCCAGGGTTGTGTCTCAGTACGGTATTGATCTCACCGTCCACGGTTGTGTCTCAGTAACTGGTTGATCTCACCGTCCAGGGTTGTGTCTCAGTAACGTGTTGATCTCACCGTCCAGGGTTGTGTCTCAGTACGGTATTGATCTCACCATCCAGGGTTGTGTCTCAGTACGGTATTGATCTCACCGTCCACGGTTGTGTCTCAGTAACTGGTTGATCTCACCGTCCAGGGTTGTGTCTCAGTACCGTATTGATCTCACCGTCCAGGGTTGTGTCTCAGTATCGTGTTGATCTCCCCGTCCAGGGCTGTGTCTCAGTATCGTGTTGATCTCACTGTCCAGGGTTGTGTCTCAGTAACTGGTTGATCTCACCGTCCAGGGTTGTGTCTCAGTAACGTGTTGATCTCACCGTCCAGGGTTGTGTCTCAGTATCGTGTTGATCTCCCCGTCCAGGGCTGTGTCTCAGTATCGTGTTGATCTCACCGTCCAGGGTTGTGTCTCAGTATCGTGTTGATCTCAAAATCCAGCGTTTCTTTTATGAAGGCACTGTAATATCTATAGAAGTTTACTTGAATCTCTTTCCAGATAAGACTGAAAAGCCATTAACTTATATAGCTATAAAAATGTTTTCTCAAGATAGTTAAAAAGAGATTTATTTTAATCATCGCGCCGCCTTAGTGAGCTTTGCCCTATGACTAAGGTAAAGCTCTCCCTGCTTATTGTAGCAGATCTCAGTAGTACCTGGCTACTAAATAACAGAAAAAGCCCAGGCACCTCTCTCAACCTCATGGGAATACCACGACGGGTCAAGTAATGTATCACTGCTGGGTAGTAAATTGTTTACCAGTGGACTTTTATTGGACTTGCCAGGGTCTTAGGGGTTAGGCTGTGGTTCCTGAGCGCTCTCTCCCCCTCCACCTCCCTCAACCTCCTCCCCCCCCTCCACCTCAGTCTCACCGGTCTATCTCCAACCTGTCTTTGTCTCTGAGGTTAATCTATAGGCCAGATCAAAGGGTCAGGACCACAGATAAACTCCAGCCCTTGAGGTTTCTTCTTCTCTCGTATCTGCAGATGATTAAACTCAAGGTGATTCATGGGGCAATATGGCTGTAGCAGAGCAAAGGAGCCAGAGAGGATTCCAACAGCCGACAGGGAGGATTTGTTCAAACCGTCGCTATCAACCTCATTGTCATTCACCCAGAGATGGAGTTACAGATAGAGACAGTTATTCTGTCACTCCCTTTGGAGCTGATCTATGCACCAGCGCAGAAATGAGTCCCACTTGGAGACCCAGGGGATAAAATAACAAGACTACTCTGGCTGATAAAATAACAAGAGTACTCTGGCTGATAAAATAACAAGAGTACTCTGGCTGATAAAATAACAAGAGTACTCTGGCTGATAAAATAACAAGACTACTCTGGCTGATAAAATAACAAGAGTACTCTGGCTGATAAAATAACAAGAGTACTCTGGCTGATAAAATAACAAGAGTACTCTGGCTGATAAAATAACAAGAGTACTCTGGCTGATAAAATAACAAGAGTACTCTGGCTGATAAAATAACAAGAGTACTCTGGCTGATAAAATAACAAGAGTACTCTGGCCGATAAAATGACACGAGTACTCTGGCCGATAAAATAACACGAGTACTCTGGCTGATAAAATAACACGAGTACTCTGGCCGATAAAATAACACGAGTACTCTGGCCGATAAGATAACACGAGTACTCTGGCCGATAAGATAACACGAGTACTCTGGCCGATAAAATAACACGAGTACTCTGGCCGATAAAATAACACGAGTACTCTGACTGACAGGAAGGGGTCTGGACTGCTGCCTTATGACTACCAAATGATTATTCCCACCTTTTGTAGATTCAAAAAGTAGGCAGAAGAATGGCTATGCTTTATCGAGCAGCAAATGTTTGAACGAGCGAAATAAACCTGTTTGTTCTTGTTCGATTTGGAAAACTCGCCTCACACAATATACGGAGGAACTGATAAATTGCACGTGTCATCGTTGTTGACAAGCTAAACGAAGGGCATCGAAGCATGGAAGGTAGGCATGAAGAGAGAAAAAAAACAGTCCTCTCGCTGGGAAAGAGACGTTGACAGCTGAACACCCTTTACACAAGTAGGCCGCAAATATGCCGTTTCTATTGAACACACTGAAAAGGGGCTCACCCTTGAACTTCTTGGATCATTGTCAGTGAATGAAATCATGTATCTCCATGTGTGGTGATACCTGTGTAGCTGTGTGCCTGTGTTTAAGGTGTATGCTGGGACCGAGGAGAGGGGGGAGAGAATGCCCCTGAGTTAATTGTGAGCTCACCTTTCTTTAGAGTCAGCCACCGCCTACGCACTACACACAACCTAAATGCTAGTAAGGGGGTCTCCATACAACATCACTACGCTCCATACAACATCACTACGCTCCATACAACATCACTACGCTCCATACAACATCACTAAGCTCCATACAACATCACCAGGCTCCATACAACATCACTACGCTCCATACAACATCACCAGGCTCCATACAACATCACTAAGCTCCATACAACATCACTACGCTCCATACAACATCACTACGCTCCATACAACATCACCAGGCTCCATACAACATCACTACGCTCCATACAACATCACTAAGCTCCATACAACATCACTACGCTCCATACAACATCACCAGGCTCCATACAACGTCACCAGGCTCCATACAACATCACTACGCTCCATACAACGTCACCAGGCTCCATACAACATCACTACGCTCCATACAACATCACCAGGCTGCATACAACGTCACCAGGCTCCATACAACATCACTACGCTCCATACAACATCACTACGCTCCATACAACATCACTACGCTCCATACAACATCACTACGCTCCATACAACGTCACCAGGCTCCATACAACATCACCAAGCTCCATACAACATCACTAAGCTCCATACAACATCACTAAGCTCCATACAACATCACTACGCTCCATACAACATCACTACGCTCCATACAACATCACTACGCTCCATACAACATCACTACGCTCCATACAACATCACTACGCTCCATACAACATCACCAAGCTCCATACAACATCACTACGCTCCATACAACGTCACCAGGCTCCATACAACGTCACCAGGCTCCATACATCACTACGCTCCATACAACATCACCAGGCTCCATACAACGTCACCAGGCTCCATACAACATCACTACGCTCCATACAACATCACCAGGCTGCATACAACGTCACCAGGCTCCATACAACATCACTACGCTCCATACAACATCACTACGCTCCATACAACGTCACCAGGCTCCATACAACATCACTACGCTCCATACAACGTCACCAGGCTCCATACAACATCACTACGCTCCATACAACATCACCAGGCTGCATACAACGTCACCAGGCTCCATACAACATCACTACACTCCATATAACATCACTAGGCTCCATACAACATCACCAGGCTCTATACAACATCACTACACTCCATATAACATCACTACGTTCCATACAACGTCACCAGGCTCCATACAACGTCACCAGGCTCCATACAACATCACTACGCTCCATACAACATCACTACGCTCCATACAACATCACCAGGCTCCATACAACATCACTAAGCTCCATACAACATCACTACGCTCCATACAACATCACTACGCTCCATACAACATCACCAGGCTCCATACAACATCACTACGCTCCATACAACATCACTAAGCTCCATACAACATCACTACGCTCCATACAACATCACCAGGCTCCATACAACGTCACCAGGCTCCATACAACATCACTACGCTCCATACAACGTCACCAGGCTCCATACAACATCACTACGCTCCATACAACATCACCAGGCTGCATACAACGTCACCAGGCTCCATACAACATCACTACGCTCCATACAACATCACTACGCTCCATACAACATCACTACGCTCCATACAACATCACTACGCTCCATACAACGTCACCAGGCTCCATACAACATCACCAAGCTCCATACAACATCACTAAGCTCCATACAACATCACTAAGCTCCATACAACATCACTACGCTCCATACAACATCACTACGCTCCATACAACATCACTACGCTCCATACAACATCACTACGCTCCATACAACATCACTACGCTCCATACAACATCACCAAGCTCCATACAACATCACCAGGCTCCATACAACATCACCAGGCTCCATACAACATCACTACGCTCCATACAACGTCACCAGGCTCCATACAACGTCACCAGGCTCCATACATCACTACGCTCCATACAACATCACCAGGCTCCATACAACGTCACCAGGCTCCATACAACATCACTACGCTCCATACAACATCACCAGGCTGCATACAACGTCACCAGGCTCCATACAACATCACTACGCTCCATACAACATCACTACGCTCCATACAACGTCACCAGGCTCCATACAACATCACTACGCTCCATACAACGTCACCAGGCTCTATACAACATCACTACGCTCCATACAACATCACCAGGCTGCATACAACGTCACCAGGCTCCATACAACATCACTACACTCCATATAACATCACTAGGCTCCATACAACATCACCAGGCTCTATACAACATCACTACACTCCATATAACATCACTACGTTCCATACAACGTCACCAGGCTCCATACAACGTCACCAGGCTCCATACAACATCACTACGCTCCATATAACATCACTACGCTCCATACAACATCACTAAGTTCCATACAACATCCATGCATGGGAGTCCGGTAACAACGTAAGGAGAACCATCTGGATGATGAGAAAACTGCATCACAAATGGTACCTTATTCTATTTATAGTGCAGTACTTTGACCATGGCCCGTAGGACCTGTACTAGGGTACTTCATGAAACGGGAGCACCTGCAAAGAGTTAACATTCTCAGAGGCTTATCCAGAGCCAATCTTCTCATACACCCACAGCCAATATGAAGGGATTCTAAAAAGGATGTTGAGGATATTTGTTGAAAGATTGACTCGGTGACGCAGTGGGCAAATTAAATCTTAAATCAACAATGGTCTCAATCCTGCCTTTCTTTAAAAAGAAATATATATATATATATATATATATATATATATATATATATATATATATATATATATATATATTTGACACAGTGGATCAATGGTGAACTGTGCCTTCAGAATGAACCAGAGACCAGACTGAGAATCACACAGGAGATGTTTGATTTACAACATCCATACAGTACTATCTAAAGGGATATTGGGCTCCCGAGTGGCGCAGTGGTCTAAGGCACTGCATCTCAGTGCAAGAGGCGTCACTACAGTTCCTGGTTTGAATCCAGGCTGTATCACATCCGGCCGTGATAGGGAGTCCCTTGGGGCGAAGCACGAAGTGCCAAGAGCGGTACCGGAGTGCCAAGTCTAGGACAAAAAGGGCTTCTCAACATTTCTTACCCCAAAGCCATAAGCCTCCTGAACAGGTAATCAAATGGTTACCCGGACTATTTGCATTATATGCCCCCCCCCCCCCCCCCCAACCACTCTTTTACGCTGCTGCTACTCTCTGTTTATCATATCATACTACCTCAATTGGCCCGACCAACCAGTGCTCCCGCACATTGGCTAACCGGGCTATCTGCATTGTGTCCCGCCACCCACCACCCGCCAACCCCTCTTTTACGCTACTGCTACTCTCTGTTCATCATATATGCATAGTCACTTTAACCATATCTACATGTACATACTACCTCAATCAGACAGACTAACCGGTGTCTGTATTTAGCCTGGCTACTTTTATAGCCTCGCTACTGTATATAGCCTCGCTACTGTTTTTCACTGTTTTTTTACTGCTGTTTATATTTCTTTACTTACCTATTGTTCACCTAATACCTTTTTTGCACTATTGGTTAGAGCCTGTAAGTAAGCATTTCACTGTAAGGTTGTATTTGGCGCATGTGACAAATACACTTTGATTTGAATTGGCTCAGCATTGTACGGGTTTGGCCCGGGGGGGGGGTTAGGCCGTCATTGTAAATAAGAATTTGTTCTTAACGGACTTGCCTGGTTAAATAAAGGTTCAATAAATAAAATATGTGTGTGATCTGGGGGGTCCAACCAAGCAAACGCAAACATTTAGCAGACATGTCTGTCTGTAATGGATGAACAGTTGTTACATCATAGTGTATATTTATTCACACATACTCCCTCATAGTACAGCAGGATAAACTGTGCTGAGCAACCACACACACACACACACACACACACAACAGGGCTTGTGTCTGCACAAGCCCAGCAACAAATGTACCTCCTAAGTCCCTTTTATAAAGCAACCCCGTCCCATTGGCTTTCTTGGCTTTTCTTGGCACATATTGTCAAGTAAGCCTGGTGAAGACAGGGCCATTGATCCTTTAACACAGACACACACGTCATACAGTAAACGCCTGTTGTGACGTCCATGATTATAGATGTGTGGTGCAGGGAGCAGAGACATCCTCAGTCAGGCTGGTTTGACAGATATCATATAGCTTAAATGCTGCCAGTGTTGCGTTGGGCTGAAAAGATAGATTATGTCTGGGTCTGTCTACACAGGCAGGGCAGACAAACAAAGAAACAGACAGACAGACAGGCAGACAGACACAGACAGACAAACGAACAGAGGGACAGGCAGATAGACAGACAGACAGACAGAGGAACAAAGGAACAGACAGACAGGCAGGCAGACACATACAGACAGACAGACAGACGGAACAGACAGACAGACAGAAAGAAGAACAAACAGACAGACAGAAAGAAGAACAAACAGACAGACAGAAAGAAGAACAAACAGACAGACAGAAAGAAGAACAAACAGACAGACAGAAAGAAGAACAAACAGACAGACCGGTTGGAGGTAGGGCTGAATCAAAGGGTAGGTTAGCGTAGGTTAGGGTAGGTTAGGGTAGGTTAGGGCGGTGGATAAGGGTCCCAGGGCCTTGCCTGACGAGTCCTGACAAAGGGACTGGGGCTTTTCTCCGGTTGCCACAGAGACTCAGTTCCCGGTGGCTTCTCTGCTTGGCCCCAGACTCCAGGCCAGAGCTGTCATTTATTACAACTCAATTCAAAGTCCACCAGAACAATGAACAGCAATTAGGAGCTTAGGGGGATTCTGGCCTGTCACAGGGTTGATGGATCCTGTCTGACTGAAGACTCCTCTGAAGACATGTTGGGGATTTCAGTTTGGGTAAAGGAAAAGTAGGGAAATATATGGAAGTGTTGGGATGAGGGCAAGGCTTTCCCTCCATTACTGTAATTGGTTTTGGTGATAGGTGTTGTAAGGACATTAGATGATGTGCGGTAGGTAGCCTAGTGGTTAGAGTGTAGGGGCGGTAGGTAGCCTAGTGGTTAGAGTGTAGTGACGGCAGGTAGCCTAGTGGTTAGAGTGTAGGGGCGGTAGGTAGCCTAGTGGTTAGAGTGTAGGGGCGGTAGGTAGCCTAGTGGTTAGAGTGTAGAGGCGGTAGGTAGCCTAGTGGTTAGAGTGTAGAGGCGGTAGGTAGCCTAGTGGTTAGAGTGTAGGGGCGGTAGGTAGCCTAGTGGTTAGAGTGTAGGGGCGGTAGGTAGCCTAGTGGTTAGAGTGTAGGGGCGGTAGGTAGCCTAGTGGTTAGAGTGTAGGGACGGCAGGTAGTCTAGTGGTTAGAGTGTAGGGGCGGTAGGTAGCCTAGTGGTTAGAGTGTAGGGACGGCAGGTAGTCTAGTGGTTAGAGTGTAGGGGCGGTAGGTAGCCTAGTGGTTAGAGTGTAGGGGCGGCAGGTAGCCGAGTGGTTAGAGTGTAGGGGGGGGTAGGTAGCCTAGTGGTTAGAGGGGGGAGGGGGTAGCCTAGTGGTTAGAGTGTAGGGGCAGTAGGTAGCTTAGTGGTTAGAGTGTAGTGTGGGAGCAGGGGGAGGTCAGTACTATAACAGGGATAGGGCAGAGGAGAGGGGGGAGGGGTAGCCTAGTGGTTAGAGTGTAGGGGCGGTAGGTAGCCTAGTGGTTAGAGTGTAGGGGCGGTAGGTAGCCTAGTGGTTAGATTGTAGGGGCGGCAGGTAGCCTAGTGGTTAGAGTGTAGGGGCGGCAGGTAGCCTAGTGGTTAGAGTGTAGGGGCGGTAGGTAGCCTAGTGGTTAGAGTGTAGGGGCGGTAGGTAGCCTAGTGGTTAGTGTAGGGGCGGCAGGTAGCCTAGTGGTTAGAGTGTAGGGGCGGTAGGTAGCCTAGTGGTTAGAGTGTAGGGGGGGGGGGGTAGCCTAGTGGTTAGAGTGTAGGGGCGGTAGGTAGCCTAGTGGTTAGAGCATTGGGCCAGTAACTGAAAGGTTGCTGGATCGAATCGCTGAGCTGACAAGGTAAAAATCTGTTGTTCTGCCCCTGAACAAGGCAGTTAACCCACTGTTCCCCGGTAGGCCGTCATTGTAAATAAGAATTTGTTCTTAATTGACTTTGCTAGTTAAAATAAAGGTTAAACATTTTATTTATTTTTAAATCGCTAAGGGAATCAGAGGTTATGGATATTGATCATAATATATGATTTGGATGAGTTGACACCTCTACGTTGCTTATCTTTTCTATTGGTCTTGTTTCTCTAGCCTCATTTACACTTTGCTTTAGCATGTGAATTTCATGATCTGATCAATATGATCCAATCACTATCCGATCAAGGTTTGTTGCGTCGACACATTGTGTTAAAAAATTTGTCTTTTGCCTCCCGGGTGGCGCAGTGGTCTAGGGCACTGCATCGCAGTGCTAGCTGCGCCACCAGAGTCTCTGGGTTCGCGCCCAGGCTCTGTCGCAGCCGGCCGCGACTGGGAGGTCCGTGGGGCGACGCACAATTGGCATAGCGTCGTCCGGGTTAGGGAGGGTTTGGCCGGTAGGGATATCCTTGTCTCATCGCGCTCCAGCGACTCCTGTGGCGGGCCGGGCGCAGGGCGCGCTAACCAAGGGGGCCAGGTACACGGTGTTTCCTCCGACACATTGGTGCGGCTGGCTTCCGGGTTGGAGGCGCGCTGTGTTAAGAAGCAGTGTGGCTTGGTTGGGTTGTGCTTCGGAGGACGCGTGGCTTTCGACATTCGTCTCTCCCGAGCTCGTACGGGAGTTGTAGCGATGAGACAAGATAGTAATTACTAGCGATTGGATACCACGAAAATTGGGGAGAAAAATGGGATAAAATTTAAAATAAAAAAATGTGTCTTTTATCCGTCCGCTGTGTCGGCATGGTGACCAGATGAGCTGGTGCCTCCTTGTATGCAAATTATTTGACAGATATTCTTTCAAAAATAATACGAATGTGTTTATTTTAAGACAGTTACTGATGCCATATGTCAATGGTGCCATATGTCAATGATTTTAGAGATCGGTATAATGATGATTTAACGATCCATATCTGTTTAAACTTGATTGATATCCAGACACAATGCGTGCCTGACTACCTCCGGAGGTAGATCTGATCTGATCACAATATGTGTCTTTCAATGATCTACACCTGCCTAATAAATGTGGGCACAATCAGATTGTGGACAAGATCTGTACAAAGGTACGTGAGTGTAGTTGAATTTTGGATGTGGCTGAAAGATGATCGTTGAGGCAGATTTGCAGACGCCTCACCCTGGAGGACCATCTCACCCTGGAGGACCATCTCACCCTGGAGGACCATCTCACCCTGGAGGACCATCTCACCCTGGGACCATCTCACTCTGGAGGACCATCTCACCCCGGAGGACCATCTCACCCCGGAGGACCATCTCACCCCGGAGGACCATCTCACCCCGGAGGACCATCTCACCCCGGAGGACCATCTCACCCCCTGACATATAGTACATGTAGATCTTCATATCCCCAGTAATAGGCATATAGTATGGACGCGTCCCAGATAGCCCTCTAATCCCTATATAGTGCTCTAATGTTAACCAGAGCCCACACAGGGCTCTAATCAAAGTAGTGCACTAATATGTGGAATAGAGTTCCATTTGGGACGTAGCCGGAGTGTCCCCTCCACTCTGATCTCTGTGTCCCCTCCACTCTCCACTCTTGTGTCCACAAGTCCTGTGACTGTCTTTGTCTGAGGCTAATGTAACAGAAACCTTGTCTAGACTGACTGGCTACTGGTTATAATCCTCAGAAACATCCAGCGGAATCAATGTGAAACCCGAGAGGGGACAGTCCCCAGTCAAGACCCCCATGTTAGTGTTAGTAGAGGGAGGCTTCCCTGGATTGATTAGACAATGGGGGTCAGAGCAACCACACACACACAGACAGAGAGAGAGTCCAGTGCAGACACACACACACACACACAGAGAGAGAGTCCAGTGCAGACACACACACACACACAGAGAGAGAGAGTCCAGTGCAGACACACACACACACACACACACACAGAGAGAGAGTCCAGTGCAGACACACACACACACACACACAGAGAGAGAGTCCAGTGCAGACACACACAGACACACACACACACACAGAGAGAGAGTCCAGTGCAGACACACACACACACACAGAGAGAGAGTCCAGTGCAGACACACACACACAGAGAGAGAGTCCAGTGCAGACACACACACACACAGAGAGAGAGTCCAGTGCAGACACACACACACACAGAGAGAGAGTCCAGTGCAGACACACACACACACACACAGAGAGAGAGTCCAGTGCAGACACACACACACACAGAGAGTCCAGTGCAGACACACACACACACAGAGAGAGAGTCCAGTGCAGACACACACACACACAGAGAGAGAGTCCAGTGCAGACACACACACACACACACAGAGAGAGAGTCCAGTGCAGACACACACACACACACACAGAGAGAGAGTCCAGTGCAGACACACACACACACACACAGAGAGAGAGTCCAGTGCAGACACACACACACACACACAGAGAGAGAGTCCAGTGCAGACACACACACACACACACAGAGAGAGAGTCCAGTGCAGACACACACACACACACACAGAGAGAGAGTCCAGTGCAGACACACACACACACACACAGAGAGAGAGTCCAGTGCAGACACACACACACAGAGAGAGAGTCCAGTGCAGACACACACACACACACAGAGAGAGAGTCCAGTGCACACACACAGAGAGAGAGTCCAGTGCAGACACACAGAGAGAGAGAGTCCAGTGCAGACACACAGAGAGAGAGAGTCCAGTGCAGACACACAGAGAGAGAGAGTCCAGTGCAGACACACACAGAGAGAGAGTCCAGTGCAGACACACAGAGAGAGAGAGTCCAGTGCAGACACACACAGAGAGAGAGAGTCCAGTGCAGACACACACAGAGAGAGAGAGTCCAGTGCAGACACACAGAGAGAGAGAGTCCAGTGCAGACACACACAGAGAGAGAGTCCAGTGCACACACACACAGAGAGAGAGTCCAGTGCACACACACACAGAGAGAGAGTCCAGTGCAGACACACACAGAGAGAGAGTCCAGTGCAGACACACACAGAGAGAGAGTCCAGTGCAGACACACACACACACAGAGAGAGTCCAGTGCAGACACACACACACACACACAGAGAGAGAGTCCAGTGCAGACACACACAGAGAGAGAGTCCAGTGCAGACACACACAGAGAGAGAGTCCAGTGCAGACACACACAGAGAGAGTCCAGTGCAGACACACACACACACACACAGAGAGAGAGTCCAGTGCAGACACACACAGAGAGAGAGTCCAGTGCAGACACACACACACACACACAGAGAGAGAGTCCAGTGCAGACACACACACACACACAGAGAGAGAGTCCAGTGCACACACACAGAGAGAGAGTCCAGTGCAGACACACAGAGAGAGAGAGTCCAGTGCAGACACACAGAGAGAGAGAGTCCAGTGCAGACACACAGAGAGAGAGAGTCCAGTGCAGACACACACAGAGAGAGAGTCCAGTGCAGACACACAGAGAGAGAGAGTCCAGTGCAGACACACACAGAGAGAGAGAGTCCAGTGCAGACACACAGAGAGAGAGAGTCCAGTGCAGACACACACAGAGAGAGAGTCCAGTGCACACACACACAGAGAGAGTCCAGTGCACACACACACAGAGAGAGAGTCCAGTGCAGACACACACAGAGAGAGAGTCCAGTGCAGACACACACAGAGAGAGAGTCCAGTGCAGACACACACACACACAGAGAGAGTCCAGTGCAGACACACACACACACACACAGAGAGAGAGTCCAGTGCAGACACACACAGAGAGAGAGTCCAGTGCAGACACACACAGAGAGAGAGTCCAGTGCAGACACACACAGAGAGAGAGTCCAGTGCAGACACACACAGAGAGAGTCCAGTGCAGACACACACACACACACACAGAGAGAGAGTCCAGTGCAGACACACACAGAGAGAGAGTCCAGTGCAGACACACACAGAGAGAGAGTCCAGTGCAGACACACACAGAGAGAGTCCAGTGCAGACACACACACACACACACAGAGAGAGAGTCCAGTGCAGACACACACAGAGAGAGAGTCCAGTGCAGACACACACAGAGAGAGAGTCCAGTGCAGACACACACACAGACACACACAGAGAGAGAGTCCAGTGCAGACACACACAGAGAGAGAGTCCAGTGCAGACACACACACAGACACACACAGAGAGAGAGTCCAGTGCAGACACACACACACACACACACAGAGAGAGAGTCCAGTGCAGACACACACAGAGAGAGAGTCCAGTGCAGACACACACAGAGAGAGTCCAGTGCAGACACACACACAGACACACACAGAGAGAGAGTCCAGTGCAGACACACACAGAGAGAGAGTCCAGTGCAGACACACACAGAGAGAGAGTCCAGTGCAGACACACACAGAGAGAGTCCAGTGCAGACACACACAGAGAGAGAGTCCAGTGCAGACACACACAGAGAGAGAGTCCAGTGCAGACACACACAGAGAGAGAGTCCAGTGCAGACACACACAGAGAGAGAGTCCAGTGCAGACACACACAGAGAGAGAGTCCAGTGCAGACACACACAGAGAGAGAGTCCAGTGCAGACACACACAGAGAGAGAGTCCAGTGCAGACACACACAGAGAGAGAGTCCAGTGCAGACACACACAGAGAGAGAGTCCAGTGCAGACACACACAGAGAGAGAGTCCAGTGCAGACACACACAGAGAGAGAGTCCAGTGCAGACACACACAGAGAGAGAGTCCAGTGCAGACACACACAGAGAGAGAGTCCAGTGCAGACACACACAGAGAGAGAGTCCAGTGCAGACACACACAGAGAGAGAGTCCAGTGCAGACACACACAGAGAGAGAGTCCAGTGCAGACACACACAGAGAGAGAGTCCAGTGCAGACACACACAGAGAGAGAGTCCAGTGCAGACACACACAGAGAGAGAGTCCAGTGCAGACACACACAGAGAGAGAGTCCAGTGCAGACACACACAGAGAGAGAGTCCAGTGCAGACACACACACAGAGAGAGAGTCCAGTGCAGACACACACAGAGAGAGAGTCCAGTGCAGACACACACACAGAGAGAGAGTCCAGTGCAGACACACACAGAGAGAGAGTCCAGTGCAGACACACACAGAGAGAGAGTCCAGTGCAGACACACACAGAGAGAGAGTCCAGTGCAGACACACACAGAGAGAGAGTCCAGTGCAGACACACACAGAGAGAGAGTCCAGTGCAGACACACACAGAGAGAGAGTCCAGTGCAGACACACACAGAGAGAGAGTCCAGTGCAGACACACACAGAGAGAGAGTCCAGTGCAGACACACACAGAGAGAGAGTCCAGTGCAGACACACACAGAGAGAGAGTCCAGTGCAGACACACACAGAGAGAGAGTCCAGTGCAGACACACACAGAGAGAGAGTCCAGTGCAGACACACACACAGAGAGAGAGTCCAGTGCAGACACACACACAGAGAGAGAGTCCAGTGCAGACACACACAGAGAGAGAGTCCAGTGCAGACACACACACAGAGAGAGAGTCCAGTGCAGACACACACAGAGAGAGAGTCCAGTGCAGACACACACAGAGAGAGAGTCCAGTGCACACACACACAGAGAGAGAGTCCAGTGCAGACACACACAGAGAGAGAGTCCAGTGCAGACACACACACAGAGAGAGAGTCCAGTGCAGACACACACAGAGAGAGAGTCCAGTGCAGACACACACAGAGAGAGAGTCCAGTGCACACACACACAGAGAGAGAGTCCAGTGCAGACACACACAGAGAGAGAGTCCAGTGCAGACACACACAGAGAGAGAGTCCAGTGCAGACACACACAGAGAGAGAGTCCAGTGCAGACACACACACAGAGAGAGAGTCCAGTGCACACACACACAGAGAGAGAGTCCAGTGCAGACACACACAGAGAGAGAGTCCAGTGCAGACACACACAGAGAGAGAGTCCAGTGCAGACACACACACAGAGAGAGAGTCCAGTGCAGACACACACAGAGAGAGAGTCCAGTGCAGACACACACACAGAGAGAGAGTCCAGTGCACACACACACAGAGAGAGAGAGTCCAGTGCAGACACACACAGAGAGAGTCCAGTGCAGACACACACAGAGAGAGTCCAGTGCAGACACACACAGAGAGAGAGTCCAGTGCAGACACACACAGAGAGAGTCCAGTGCAGACACACACAGAGAGAGTCCAGTGCAGACACACACAGAGAGAGAGTCCAGTGCAGACACAGAGAGAGAGAGTCCAGTGCAGACACACACAGAGAGAGTCCAGTGCAGACACAGAGAGAGAGAGTCCAGTGCAGACACACACAGAGAGAGTCCAGTGCAGACACACACAGAGAGAGTCCAGTGCACACACACACAGAGAGAGTCCAGTGCAGACACACACAGACACACCAGCAGTTATTGTCTACAACGACACAGATGTCATCAGAAGATTGATTACCTAGCTAGCCAGTCAGGCAAGGTAAAATATCACATGACGTTTGATAGTAAACAGAAAATGGCTCTATCGGTGTCTCCGGCTGGAACAGCATACTACTTTTAATTAGCTAGTAAATTACCATCAATCAATGCATCGATAAACATGTTTTTCTTTGGAAATGTAGTTGATGATCGAGAGTAGGCAGCTATGAGAGAGTAGGAAGCTATGAGAGAGTAGGAAGTTATGAGAGAGTAGGAAGTTATGAGAGAGTAGGAAGCTATGAGAGAGTAGGAAGTTATGAGAGAGTAGGAAGTTATGAGAGAGTAGGAAGCTATGAGAGAGTAGGAAGCTATGAGAGAGTAGGAAGTTATGAGAGAGTAGGAAGCTATGAGAGAGTAGGAAGCTATGAGAGAGTAGGAAGCTATGAGAGAGTAGGAAGCTATGAGAGAGTAGGAAGCTATGAGAGAGTAGGAAGCTATGAGAGAGTAGGAAGCTATGAGAGAGTAGGACGTTATGAGAGAGTAGGAAGTTATGAGAGAGTAGGAAGCTATGAGAGAGTAGGAAGCTATGAGAGAGTAGGAAGCTATGAGAGAGTAGGAAGCTATGAGAGAGTAGGACGTTATGAGAGAGTAGGAAGCTATGAGAGAGTAGGACGTTATGAGAGAGTAGGACGTTATGAGAGAGTAGGACGCTATGAGAGAGTAGGACGCTATGAGAGAGTAGGACGCTATGAGAGAGTAGGAAGCTATGAGAGAGTAGGACGTTATGAGAGAGTAGGAAGCTATGAGAGAGTAGGACGCTATGAGAGAGTAGGAAGCTATGAGAGAGTAGGACGTTATGAGAGAGTAGGACGTTATGAGAGAGTAGGAAGCTATGAGAGAGTAGGAAGCTATGAGAGAGTAGGAAGCTATGAGAGAGTAGGACGTTATGAGAGAGTAGGAAAGTTATGTCTAGGTCTCCACTTTATCATTAGACATGTCTTCAGTTGAATTTCTGCTGTCTGTCCCCCTGGAAGCACCCACCAGCCACCAGCCCCCAGCCACCAGCCCCCAGCCACCATCCACCAGCCCCCAGCCCCCAGCCCCCAGCCCCCAGCCACCAGCCCCCAGACACCAGCCCCCAGCCACCACCCCCCAGACACCAGCCCCCACCCCCCAGACACCAGCCCCCAGCCCCCAGACACCAGCCCCCAGACACCAGCCCCCAGCCACCAGCCCCCAGCCACCAGCCCCCAGACACCATCCACCAGCCCCCAGCCACCACCCCCCAGACACCAGCCCCCAGACACCAGCCCCCAGCCACCACCCCCCAGACACCAGCCCCCAGCCACCACCCCCCAGACACCAGCCCCCAGCCACCACCCCCCAGACACCAGCCCCCAGCCACCCCACCCACCATCCACCAGCCCCCAGCCCCCAGCCACCACCCCCCAGACACCAGCCCCCAGCCACCACCCCCCAGACACCAGCCCCCAGCCACCCCACCCACCATCCACCAGCCCCCAGCCACCACCCCCCAGACACCAGCCCCCAGCCACCACCCCCCAGACACCAGCCCCCAGCCACCCCACCCACCATCCACCAGCCCCCAGCCACCACCCCCCAGACACCAGCCCCCAGCCACCCCACCCACCATCCACCAGCCCCCAGCCACCACCCCCCAGACACCAGCCCCCAGCCACCCCACCCACCATCCACCAGCCCCCAGACACCAGCCCCCAGCCACCCCACCCACCATCCACCAGCCCCCATCCACCAGCCTCTAGCCACTCCCCACCAGCCCCCAGCCACCAGTCACCATCCACCAGCCCCACCCACCACCAGGCCCCACCCACCACCAGGCCCCAGCCACCACCAGGCCCCACCTACCACCAGGTCCCACCCACCACCAGGCCCCAGCTACCACCAGGCCCCACCCACCACCAGGCCCCACCCACCACCAGGCCCCAGCCACCACCAGGCCCCAGCTACCACCAGGCCCCACCCACCACCAGGCCCCAGCTACCACCAGGCCCCAGCTACCACCAGGCCCCACCCACCACCAGGCCCTAGCCACCACCAGGCCCCAGCCACCACCAGGCCCCACCCACCACCAGGCCCCACCCACCACCAGGCCCCAGCCACCACCAGGCCCCACCCACCACCAGGCCCCAGCCACCATCAAATATATAAACAACAACAGTCACAGAAACATGTCATCATCCCGCAGCAGCTAACAACTCATAAATGGGGATCAGCTTTAACGACCCTGTGTTCTTAGTCCTTTATTTATTACCCTCAGTCACCAAATATCAACAGGCAACAGGCAGTGTGTGGATCTTTGAATGGGGCCTGCTCAGACGCAGGGAGAGTGAATGTGTAACCGATGGCTGGATATGAAACAAGCCTGTCTGAGTATTGGAGGGCTATATTTATCACAGAGAGTATAGTGGCTACATACAAATAACACCCTATTCCCTTTATAGTGCACTACTTTTGACCAGGACCCATAGAAAGTAGTACACAAATAGGTAGTAGGGTGCCATAGGGACTTTGGGCCCGATTCAGACTCAGGAATTCATGCCTTTCCTACGCAGTTTTCAGTATTTGGTATTCAGACTTACCTTATTCAGTCGCCTAACGCACTCTGCAGGTGTGGCTACTTTGCATGCTTTGAATAAATGTCATTTGAAAACCTTCCCACTTGCTGGCCAACAGATTTCTCTTGGAGTTTTCATCGAAAAAGGGTTTTGGGAACATTTATCTGAAGCCCTCCCTTTTAAATATGGTGTACCTTTTAAATTAGAATTTTGTCGACAGAGTCACTAGAATATATGGAGAGACGGGTTCAGAACATTAGGGATCAATGAAATAAAGCAATCTAAGTACATGCATATTTGTCTCAGTTTCAGCACCAATTGGTAAAAAAAAATATATATATATAATTTTTTTTATTAGATTATTTTGGTTTAGGAAGAAAGAAAACAGTGGTTTGATTCATTCTGATAATTGTCACAATCCGTTATTCAACCCATGGTAATGTTGTGTACAGTACATTATAATGGGGACAATACTGTACAATAGTAGGCCATACCCTCGTCTATCTGTATTTTTATTTTTGTATTTAACTAGGCAAGTCAGTTAAGAACAAATTCTTATTTACAATGACGGCCTACCAGAAGGCAAAAGGCCTCCTGTGGGGACGGGGTCTGGGATTTTAAAAAACAAACAAACAAATATAGTACAAAACACACATCACGACAAGAGAGACAACACAACACTACATAAACAGAGACGTAAGACAACACAGCAAGGCAGCAACACATGACAACACAGCATGGTAGCAACACAACATGACAACAACATGGTAGCAACACAACATGGTAGCAGAACAAAACATGGTACAAACATTATTGGGCACAGACAACAGCACAAAGGGCAAGAAGGTAGAGACAACAATACATCCCACAAAGCAGCCACAACTGTCAGTAAATAAAAACAAGTGGTGTTGGAGGCCAGTAGGAGGCGCTCTTTCCTCTGGTCTAAAAAATATCCCAATGCCCCATGGCAGTGATTGGGGACACTGCCCTGTGTAAGGGTGCCGTCTTTCGGATGGGACGTTAAACAGGTGTCCTGACTCTCTGAGGTCATTAAAGATCCCATGGCACTTATCGTAAGAGTAGGGGTGTTAACCCCGGTGTCCGGGTTAAATTCCCAATCCGGCCCTCAAACCATCACGGTCACCTAATAATCCCCAGTTTACGATTGGCTCATTCATCCCTCCTCCTCTCCCCTGTAACTATTCCCCAGGTCATTGCTGTAAATGAGAATGTGTTCTCAGTCAACTTACCTGGTAAAATAACGGATAAATAATAAATAAAAAAAATCATAAAAAAGTAAGTGTCCATGATTTAGTCTTTATCTCTATTGCCTGCACCAACCATGGAACTGTGTGATGTCACGGCCAAGCATTGCGCCAATACCTCAGGTTCAAACCGTTATGGCTTGGTCTGCGCTCCTCTCCATAGAACTAACAGTAAATTGGCAGTTGAATATGTGTGGTTATTAGGCCTACTGACAGTCGAATACTGTTAGTGGTTAATACTTAATACAATAGAAATGGGAAACAGAGGAAGTCGGGGTAGCCTATAGAGGGCTAGCAGTTGCATCACAAATCACCTAGCAAATGCACCAGGCGCCATCAAATCAAACTGTATTTGCCACATGCGCCGAATACAACAAGTGTAGACTTTACCGTGAAATGCTGACTTACAAGCCCTTATGCAACAGTGCAGTTCAAGAAGAAGAAAATATTTACAAAGTAGACTAAAATAAAAAGTAATAATAAAAAGTACCACAATAAGAATAACAATAACAAGGCTATATACAGGGGGCACCGGTACCGAGTCAGTGTGGAGGTTATATACAGGGGGCACCGGTACCGAGTCAGTGTGGAGGTTATATACAGGGGGCACCGGTACCGAGTCAGTGTGGAGGCTATATACAGGGGGCACCGGTACAGAGTCAGTGTGGAGGTTATATACAGGGGGCACCGGTACCGAGTCAATGTGGAGGTTATATACAGGGGGCACCGGTACCGAGTCAGTGTGGAGGTTATATACAGGGGGCACCGGTACCGAGTCAGTGTGGAGGTTATATACAGGGGGCACCGGTACCGAGTCAGTGTGGAGGTTATATACAGGGGGCACCGGTACCGAGTCAATGTGGAGGCTATATACAGGGGGCACCGGTACCGAGTCAGTGTGGAGGTTATATACAGGGGGTACCGGTACCGAGTCAGTGTGGAGGCTATATACAGGGGGCACCGGTACCGAGTCAGTGTGGAGGTTATATACAGGGGGCACCGGTACCGAGTCAGTGTGGAGGTTATATACAGGGGGCACCGGTACCGAGTCAGTGTGGAGGTTATATACAGGGGGCACCGGTACCGAGTCAATGTGGAGGCTATATACAGGGGGCACCGGTACCGAGTCAGTGTGGAGGCTATATACAGGGGGCACCGGTACCGAGTCAATGTGGAGGCTATATACAGGGGGCACCGGTACCGAGTCAATGTGGAGGCTATATACAGGGGGCACCGGTACCGAGTCAGTGTGGAGGCTATATACAGGGGGGTACCGGTACAGAGTCAATGTGGAGGCTATATACAGGGGGTACCGGTACAGAGTCAATGTGGAGGCTATATACAGGGGGCACCGGTACCGAGTCAGTGTGGAGGTTATATACAGGGGGCACCGGTACCGAGTCAATGTGGAGGCTATATACAGGGGGCACCGGTACCGAGTCAGTGTGGAGGTTATATACAGGGTGTTACGGTACCGAGTCAGTGTGGAGGTTATATACAGGGGGCACCGGTACCGAGTCAATGTGGAGGTTATATACAGGGGGCACCGGTACCGAGTCAGTGTGGAGGTTATATACAGGGGGCACCGGTACCGAGTCAATGTGGAGGCTATATACAGGGGGCACCGGTACCGAGTCAGTGTGGAGGTTATATACAGGGGGTACCGGTACCGAGTCAGTGTGGAGGTTATATACAGGGGGCACCGGTACCGAGTCAATGTGGAGGCTATATACAGGGGGCACCGGTACCGAGTCAGTGTGGAGGTTATATACAGGGGGCACCGGTACCGAGTCAATGTGGAGGCTATATACAGGGGGCACCGGTACCGAGTCAGTGTGGAGGCTATATACAGGGGGCACCGGTACCGAGTCAATGTGGAGGTTATATACAGGGGGCACCGGTACAGAGTCAGTGTGGAGGTTATATACAGGGGGCACCGGTACCGAGTCAGTGTGGAGGCTATATACAGGGGGCACCGGTACCGAGTCAATGTGGAGGTTATATACAGGGGGCACCGGTACCGAGTCAGTGTGGAGGTTATATACAGGGGGCACCGGTACCGAGTCAATGTGGAGGCTATATACAGGGGGCACCGGTACCGAGTCAGTGTGGAGGTTATATACAGGGGGCACCGGTACCGAGTCAATGTGGAGGCTATATACAGGGGGCACCGGTACCGAGTCAGTGTGGAGGCTATATACAGGGGGTACCGGTACAGAGTCAATGTGGAGGCTATATACAGGGGGTACCGGTACAGAGTCAATGTGGAGGCTATATACAGGGGGCACCGGTACCGAGTCAGTGTGGAGGTTATATACAGGGGGTACCGGTACCGAGTCAATGTGGAGGCTATATACAGGGGGCACCGGTACCGAGTCAGTGTGGAGGCTATATACAGGGTGTTACGGTACCGAGTCAATGTGGAGGCTATATACAGGGGGCACCGGTACCGAGTCAATGTGGAGGTTATATACAGGGGGCACCGGTACCGAGTCAATGTGGAGGCTATATACAGGGGGCACCGGTACCGAGTCAATGTGGAGGCTATATACAGGGGGCACCGGTACCGAGTCAATGTGGAGGTTATATACAGGGGGCACCGGTACCGAGTCAATGTGGAGGTTATATACAGGGGGCACCGGTACCGAGTCAATGTGGAGGTTATATACAGGGGGCACCGGTACCGAGTCAGTGTGGAGGTTATATACAGGGGGCACCGGTACCGAGTCAATGTGGAGGCTATATACAGGGGGCACCGGTACCGAGTCAGTGTGGAGGTTATATACAGGGGGCACCGGTACCGAGTCAATGTGGAGGCTATATACAGGGGGCACCGGTACCGAGTCAGTGTGGAGGCTATATACAGGGGGCACCGGTACCGAGTCAATGTGGAGGTTATATACAGGGGGCACCGGTACAGAGTCAGTGTGGAGGTTATATACAGGGGGCACCGGTACCGAGTCAGTGTGGAGGCTATATACAGGGGGCACCGGTACCGAGTCAATGTGGAGGTTATATACAGGGGGCACCGGTACCGAGTCAGTGTGGAGGTTATATACAGGGGGCACCGGTACCGAGTCAATGTGGAGGCTATATACAGGGGGCACCGGTACCGAGTCAGTGTGGAGGTTATATACAGGGGGCACCGGTACCGAGTCAATGTGGAGGCTATATACAGGGGGCACCGGTACCGAGTCAATGTGGAGGCTATATACAGGGGGCACCGGTACCGAGTCAGTGTGGAGGCTATATACAGGGGGTACCGGTACAGAGTCAATGTGGAGGCTATATACAGGGGGTACCGGTACAGAGTCAATGTGGAGGCTATATACAGGGGGCACCGGTACCGAGTCAGTGTGGAGGTTATATACAGGGGGTACCGGTACCGAGTCAATGTGGAGGCTATATACAGGGGGCACCGGTACCGAGTCAGTGTGGAGGCTATATACAGGGTGTTACGGTACCGAGTCAATGTGGAGGCTATATACAGGGGGCACCGGTACCGAGTCAATGTGGAGGTTATATACAGGGGGCACCGGTACCGAGTCAATGTGGAGGCTATAAACAGGGGGCACCGGTACCGAGTCAATGTGGAGGCTATATACAGGGGGCACCGGTACCGAGTCAATGTGGAGGTTATATACAGGGGGCACCGGTACCGAGTCAATGTGGAGGTTATATACAGGGGGCACCGGTACCGAGTCAATGTGGAGGTTATATACAGGGGGCACCGGTACCGAGTCAATGTGGAGGCTATATACAGGGGGCACCGGTACCGAGTCAATGTGGAGGTTATATACAGGGGGCACCGGTACCGAGTCAATGTGGAGGTTATATACAGGGGGCACCGGTACCGAGTCAATGTGGAGGTTATATACAGGGGGCACCGGTACCGAGTCAGTGTGGAGGCTATATACAGGGGGCACCGGTACCGAGTCAATGTGGAGGCTATATACAAGGGGCACTGGTACTGAGTCAGTGTGCGGGGGTACAGGCTAGTTGAGGTAATCTTTACATGTAGGTGGGGGCGAAGTGATGGATAGGTAACAAACAAACAGCAAGTAGCAGCAGTGTACAAGAGGGGGAGGAGGTCAATGTAAATTGTCCAGTGGCGATTTTTATGAATTGTTCAGCAGTCTAATGTCTTGGGGGTAGAAGCTGTTGAGGAGCCTTTTGGTCCTAGACGTGGCGCTCCTGGACTGCTTGCTGTGCGGTAGCAGAGAAAATGGTCTATAACCTGGGTGACTGGAATCTCTGACAATTTTATGGGCTTTTCTCTGACACCGCCTATTATATAGGTTTTGGATGGCAGGAAGCTTGGCTCCAGTGATGTACTGGGCCGTTCGCACTACCCTCTGTAGCGCCTTAACGGTCAGATGCCGAGCAGTTGCCATACCAGGCGGTGATGCAACCGGTCAGGATGCTCTCGATGGTGCAGCTGTGGAACATTTTGAGGATCTGGAGGCCCATGCCAAATCTTTTCAGTCTCTTGAGGGGGAAAAGATTTTGCCGTGCCCTCTTCACAACTGTCTTGGTATGTTTGGACCATGTTAGTTTGTTGGTGATGTGGACACCAAGGAACTTGAAACTCTCAACCCGCTCCACTACAGCCCCATCGATGTTAATGGTGGCCTGTTCGGCCCGCCTTTTCCTGTATTCCACGATCAGCTCCTTTGTCTTTCTCACATTGAGGGAGAGGTTGTTGTCCAACACACACGTTAGCAAATTTCTCTGACCTCCTCCCTATAGGCCGTCTCATTGTTGTCGGTGATCAGGCCTACCACTGTTGTGTCGTCAGCAAACTTAATGATGGTGTTGGAGTCGTGTTTGGCCATGCGGTCGTGGGTGAACAGGGAATACAGGAGGGGACTAAGTACACACCCCTGACGGGCCCCAGTGTTAAGGATCAGCATGGCGGACGTGTTGTTGCCTACTCTTACCACCTGGGGGCGACCCGTCAGTCCCCTGAGTCCTGAGCTTAGTGATGAGCTTCGTGGGCACTATGGTGTTGTACACTGAGCTGTAGTCAATGAACAGCATTCTCACATAGGTGTTCCTTTTGTCCAAGTGAGAAAGGGCAGTGTGGAGTGCGATTGAGATTGCGTCATCTGTGAATCTGTTGGGGTGGTATGCGAATTGGACTGGGTCTAGGGTTTCCGGAAGGATGCTGTTGACGTGAGCCATGACCAGCCTTTCAAAGCACTTCATGGCTACCGACGTGAGTGCCACGGGGCGGTAATCATTTAGGCAGGTTACCTTCACTTCCTTGGGCACAGGGACTATGGTGGTCTGCTTGAAACACATGGGTATTACAGACTCAATCAGGGAGAGGTTGAAAATGTCAGTGAAGACACTTGACAGTTGGTCCGTGCATGCTTTGAGTACACGTCCTGGCCCAGCGACTTTGTGAATGTTGACCTGTTTAAAGGTTTTGTTCACATCGGCTACCAAGAGCACTATCACACAGTCATCCAGAACTGTGCGATCAAATCAAATTAATTTATATAGCCCTTCTTACATCAGCTGATATCTCAAAGTGCTGTACAGAAACCCAGCCTAAAACCCCAAACAGCAAGCAATGCAGGTGTAGAAGCACGGTGGCTAGGAAAAACTCCCTAGAAAGGCCAGAAACTAGGAAGAAACCTAGAGAGGAACCAGGCTCTGAGGGGTGGCCAGTCCTTTTCTGGCTGTGCCGGGTGCAATGCAGGTGTAGAAGCACCCTCTCACTGAACCTCCACTGCCTGTCCCACCCAAACGGGCTATCCCTCATCCCTTTCAATCTCCATCATTTACATGTTCTTTGCTTTGTTGTTTTACTTTTTTATGCATGTGGAGATTCTTAGAAAAGCACTGATACAAATTCGAAAAATGTATTTATTATTATTATATCTGTAACCCAAGTGTGTCTAGTAGGCAGGGTAAGTTAAAGTGGTTCAAATTGAATAACAGCATGTCTTAGACATATAGATGAAGAATGTATTCTCTGAAGCATACTCTGACAAGTTTTGTCTGAAAGTTGTTCACCTCAATCCTCTTCCCATTTGGTTCTTAAGAGAGTTCAGGGAATCCAGATTGTGCGAGTTTAATAATGTATAGATCAAGCTTATACTCCCTTCGATGTAAGGGTTCACATTAAAAATAGAATCTAGAAGGGAGGTAGGTGGGCGTGATGGGAAGTAACTCAAGGATGAAGATACAAAACTACGCAATTGCAGGTATCTTAAGAAATGGGATCTAGGAATATAGAATTGTTGTACCAACTGTTCAAAAAGATGCAAAATCCATATCAATGTCCAAGTCGTTCAGTGAGGAGATCCCTTTTCCAGACCAGATATGAAACGCCTGGTCTAATAATGATGGACAGAATGTATGGATCTTTAATAATGGGGCAGAAGTTGAAAATTCACTGAGACCAAACGATCGCCTGAACTGTTTCCAGATTTTTAGAGAATGTTTCACAATAGGTTTTTTTGTGTATTTGGAAACAGGCTCAGCTAGTTTAGAGCAGAGTCATATGGAACCCAAACCGGTTGCGCGCGTGCGCCATCGTGCGCTATCGTGCATCAATTTATTTTGTCCCCCTACACCAAACGCGATCACGACACGCAGGTTAAAATATCAAAACAAACTCTGAAACAATGACATTAATTTCGGGACAGGTCGAAAAGCATTAAACATGTATGGCAATTTAGCTAGTTAGCTTGCACTTGCTAGCTAATTTGTCCTTTTTAGCTAGCTTGCTGTTGCTAGCTAATTTGTCCTGGGATATAAACATTGAGTTGTTATTTTACCTGAAATGCACAAAGACCTCTACTCTGACAATTAATCCACACATAAAACGGCCAACCGAATCGTTTCTAGTCATCTCTCCTCCTTCCAGCCTTTTTCATCTTTGAACTTATATGGTGATCGCATCTAAACTTTCATAGTATTACCACGACAACCGGCAACAAAGTTAATCTTTCAATCACCCACGTGGGTATAACCAATAAGGAGATGGCACGTGGGTACCTGCTTCTATAAACCAATGAGGAGATGGGAGAGGCAGGACTTTCAGCGCGATCTGCGTCAGAAATAGAAAGGAGTTCTATTTTAGCCATTGGCATCGCAGACGCTCGTTGGCGCGCGTGAGCAGTGTGGGTGCAATAATTGACTAACATGGATTTCAAAATGTATTTTGCGACGCTCGCGCACGCAACGTGTCCGGTCTGGTCAGCATGTAAGGCTGCTAAGGGGTTGGGGCAATAGGATAAGATCCTAGGTCAACCATTTTGGGCCTGTAACATCAGAGATTTCTGTCATTCATTATAGAACGACTCATATATTAGCTGCCCAGTAATAATATTGAAAGTTCAGAAGTTCTAGACCACCCTGGGGAGAGAAATCTCTGCAATACGTTCTTACATATCCAAGGGTTTTTCTTGTTCCAGATAAAAGCAGATATCAATTTGTAGATATTTTTAATTGAACAGTATAACACAATCGCAGGGTTGGGGAGTAACGGATCATGTAAGGGATTATTTAAAAAAATGGTAACTGTAATACGTTACGTTACCAGCAAAAACATTGTAATCAGATTACAGATACTTTTGAAAAACTAGATGATTATTTTGAAGATTACTTTTAAATTCAGAAAGGATGTTTGGCAAAAAAAATCTTTGACACTTCTCTGTTTTCTCAATGATATTCAAATCCGCATTGAAAAAAGGCACAAGCTTAAATTTGTTCCACCTCAGCGAGTCTGACCACAAGTCAGAGACCACTATGATGACACACCAATCGTGTTTGATGGATTGCGGGAAAAGAGCAGGAATAGGCTTTTGTAGACTACAGTCCAAGCTACGTCTTCAACCAGCTTGTTGGATGACTGTCATTCATATTCCATTCACCCAGCTCAATGTAACATTGATAGGTTTAGTAGCCTAAACCTATCATTTATTTTATTTTATTTAGGCGAGGTCAGTACAAGTGCATCAAAGCTGGGACCGAGAGACTGAAAAACAGCTTCTATCTCAAGGCCATCAGACTGCTAAACAGCCATCACTAGCATTGAGTGGCTGCTGCCAACATACTGACTCAAATATCTTGCCACTTTAATAATAAAAAATTAGATGTAATACACGTATCACTAGTCACTTTAAACAATGCCACTTTATATAATGCTTACATAACCTACATTACTCATCTCATATGTATATACTCTATACCATCTACTGCATCTTGCCCATGCCGCTCGGCAGTCGCTCATCCATATATTTATACGTACATATTCTTATTAATTCCTTTACACTTGTGTGTATAAGGTAGTTGTTGTGAAATTGTTAGATTACTTGTTAGATATTACTGCACTGTCAGAACTAGAAGCACAACCATTTCGCTACACTCGCATTACCATCTGCTAACCATGTGTATGTGACCAATAAAATTTGATTTGATTTGATTTGACAGGCTACATTGTTGTCACGTCACCTAGTCAACATAGCTACTAGAACTAACGCATTAGTAAACAAGCATGCAGTACAGGAAGCAGTTTAGCAGTTACACCGGCGCAATAGATTAATAAAACTAATAGATAGATTAGATTAATAAGATTAATAAAAATAAAAGTTTACCTTAACTTGGAAGGGTTCCAATGTTGGATAACCATACCCAGCTAGCTAACGTAGCATCCCTGTGCTGTGTGTTTGAGTAGGCTAAACCAGCTAGCTGCATACCCAGATAGCTAACGTAGCATCCCTGTGCTGTGCGTTTGAGTAGGCTAAACCAGCTAGCTGCATACCCAGCTAGCTAACGTAGCATCCCTGTGCTGTGCGTTTGAGTAGGCTAAAACAGCTAGCTGCATACCATGCTAGCTAACGTAGCATCCCTGTGCTGTGCGTTTGAGTAGGCTAAACCAGCTAGCTGCATACCATGCTAGCTAAGTAAGTGAAAATGAAAAAATATATACTACGAAATATACAGTTGAAGTCGGAAGTTTACATACACCTTAGCCAAATACATTTAAACTCAGTTTTTCACAATTCCTGACATTTAATCCTAGTAAAAATTCCCTGTCTTAGGTCAGTTAGGATCACCACTTTATTTTAAGAATGTAAAATGTCAGAATAATAGTAGAAAGAATTATTTATTTCACCTTTTATTTACTTCATCACATTCCCAGTGGGTCAGAAGTTTACATACACTCAATTAGTATTTGGTAGCATTGCCTTTAAATTGTTTAACTTGGGTCAAACGTTTCGGGTAGCCTTCCACAAGCTTCCCACAATAGGTTGGGTGAAATTTGGCCCATTCCTCCTGACAGAGCTGGTGTAACTGAGTCAGGTTTGTAGGCCTCCTTGCTCGCACACGCTTTTTCAGTTCTGCCCACAAATTTTCTATAGGATTGAGGTCAGGGCTTTGTGATGGTCACTCCAATACCTTGACTTTGTTTTCCTTAAGCCATTTTGCCACATCTTTGGAAGTATGCTTGGGGTCATTGTCCATTTGGAAGACCCATTTGCGACCAAGCTTTAACTTCCTGACTGATGTCTTGAGATGTTGCTTCAATATATCCAAATAATTTTCCTGCCTCATGATGCCATCTGTTTTGTGAAGTGCACTAGTCCCTCCTGCAGCAAAGCACCCCCACAACATGATGCTGCCACCCCCGTGCTTCACGGTTGGGATGGTGTTCTTCGGCTTGCAAGCCTCCCCCTTTTTCCTCCAAACATAACGATGGACATTATGGCCAAACAGTTCTATTTTTGTTTCATCAGACCAGAGGACATTTCTCCAAAAAGTACGATCTTTGTCCCCATGTGCAGTTGCAAACCGTAGTCTGGCTTTTTTATGGCGGTTTTGGAGCAGTGGTTTCTTCCTTGCTGAGCGGCCTTTCAGGTTATGTCAATATAGGACTCGTTGACTGTGGATATAGATACTTTTGTACCTGTTTCCTCCAGCATCTTCACAAGGTCCTTTGCTGTTGTTCTGGGATTGATTTGCACTTTTCGCACCAAAGTACGTTCATCTCTAGGAGACATAACGCATCTCCTTCCTGAGCGGTATGACGGCTGCGTGGTCCCATGGTGTCTATACTTGCATACTATTGTTTGTACAGATGAACGTGGTACCTTCAGGCGTTTGGAAATTGCTCCCAAGGATGAACCAGACTTGTGGAGGTCCACCATTTTTTTTTCTTTTTTTTTTCTTCTGAGGTCTTGGCTGATTTCTTTTGATTTCCCCATGATATCAAGCAAAGAGGCCCTGAGTTTGAAGGTAGGCCTTGAAATAGTCAGGCACAGTCAACTTAGTGTATGTAAACTTCTGACCCACTGGAATTGTGATACAGTGAATTATAAGTGAAATAATCTGGCTGTTAACAATTGTTGGAAAAATTACTTGTGTCATGCACAAAGTAGATGTCCTAACCGACTTGCCAAAACTCTAGTTTGTTAACAAGAAATTTGTGGAGTGGTTGAAAACTAGTTTTAATGACTCCAACCTAAGTGTATGTAAACTTCAGACTTCAACTGTAGCTAGCTCTCTCTCTCTCTCTAGCGTTTCCTTAATTTTGGAAGAAAAATATATTTTTGAAACTGTTCAACTGTTCTCTTTCTATTTGAGTCAACTATTCACCACATTTCATGCACTGCAGTGCTAGCTAGCTGTAGCTTATGCTTTCAGTACTGGATTCATTCTCTGATCCTTTGATTGGGTGGACAACATGTCAGTTCATGCTGCAAGAGCTCTGATAGGTTGGAGGATGTCCTCCAGAAGTTGTCATCATAATTACTGTTTAAGTTTATGGAAGGGGGTGAGAACCATGAGGCTCCTAGGTTTTGTATGGAAGTCAATGTATCAAGAGGAGGACGGAAGCTAGCTGTCCTCCGGCTGTACCATGGTGTTACCCTACAGAGTGCTGTTGAGGCTACTTTTGACCTTCATTACAAAACCGTGAGTTTTAATTAATTATTTGGTAACGTGAATATATTTAGTATAGTTTTATCTAAAAACAATAACTTTTTTAATGTTTCACTATTTACATTTTTACAAAATTCACTGAGGAAGATGGTCCTCCCCTTACTCTTCTGAAGAGCCTCCTCTGATCTATATATTCACTCCCGTTCAAAAGTTTGGGGTCACTTAGAAATGTTCTTGTTTTTGAAAGAAAAGCACATTTTTTGTCCATTAAAATAACATAAAATTGATCAGAAATACAGTGTAGACATTGTTAATGTTGTAAATTAATATTGTAGCTGGAAACGGCAGATTTTTAATGGAATATCTACATAGGCGTACAGAGGCCCATTATCAGCAACCATCACTCCTGTGTTCCAATGGCACGTTGTGTTAGCTAATCCAAGTTTATCATTTTAAAAGGCTAATTGATCATTAGAAAACCCTTTGCAATTATTTTAGCACAGCTGAAAACTGTTGTCCAGATTAAAGAAGCAATAAAACTAGCCTTCTTTAGACTAGTTGAGTATCTGGAGCGTCAGCATTTATAGACACAACTCCATCACACCTTCATTAATACGGTATATCTGTAGACACGCCTCCACCACACCTTCATTAATATGGTGCATCTGTAGACACGCCTCCTCCACAGCTTCATTAATATGGTGTATCTGTAGACACGCCTCCTCCACAGCTTCATTAATATGGTGTATCTGTAGACACGCCTCCACCACACCTTCATTAATATGGTGCATCTGTAGACACGCCTCCACCACACCTTCATTAATACGGTGCATCTGTAGACACGCCTCCACCACACCTTCATTAATATGGTGTATCTGTAGACACGCCTCCACCACACCTTCATTAATATGGTGTATCTGTAGACACGCCTCCTCCACACCTTCATTAATATGGTGTATCTGTAGACACGCCTCCTCCACACCTTCATTAATATGGTGTATCTGTAGACACGCCTCCACCATACCTCCATTAATATGGTGTATCTGTAGACACGCCTCCACCACACCTTCATTAATATGGTGTATCTGTAGACACGCCTCCTCCACACCTTCATTAATACGGTGCATCTGTAGACACGCCTCCACCACACCTTCATTAATATGGTGTATCTGTAGACACGCCTCCACCACACCTTCATTAATATGGTGTATCTGTAGACACGCCTCCTCCACACCTTCATTAATATGGTGTATCTGTAGACACGCCTCCTCCACACCTTCATTAATATGGTGTATCTGTAGACACGCCTCCACCATACCTCCATTAATATGGTGTATCTGTAGACACGCCTCCACCACACCTTCATTAATATGGTGTATCTGTAGACACGCCTCCACCACACCTTCATTAATATGGTGCATCTGTAGACACGCCTCCACCACACCTTCATTAATATGGTGTATCTGTAGACACCTCCTCCACACCTTCATTAATATGGTGTATCTTTAGACACACCTTCATTAATATGGTGCATCTGTAGACACACCTTCATTAATATGGTGCATCTGTAGACACACCTTCATTTATTTGATCTCCACCCTAAATGAATAGCGGGCGAATAGCATGCTATTCTCATGCTTCAGTTGAAGGTCAGAATGCGCATAGAGAGAAAAGTGCATAGAAATGGAATTATCTTCCATTTACGTGTGCTTAACTCGGGTCTGAGTCGGCCCCCCTAGTGACGGGGTCGGCAACACCGTGCCTGGAGTTCCGCAGGTCTTGCAGGATGTTGTTCCAACTAGGCACCACACCTGGCCAACTGAGCTAATTGATCAGTTCAGTGATTAGCCTAAATTCAACACACCTGTTCCTTCCAGGTCTGTTAAATCAAAATCATGAAGTGCCTCCCTGTCTCCTGGGTGCTATGGGGGGGGTGGGGGTGGGGGGGGGGGGGGGGGGGGGGGGGGGGGGGGGGTTTGGAGAGGTCTTCCCTCCCTGTCTCCTGGGTGCTATGGGGGGGGGGGGGGGGGGTAGGAAAGGTCTTCCCTCCCTGTCTCCTGGGTACTGGGGGGGGGGGGTAGGAGAGGTCTTCCCTCCCTGTCTCCTGGGTACTATGGGGGGGTAGGAAAGGTCTTCCCTCCCTGGGTACTGTGGGGGTGGGAGGGGGGGGTTAGGAGAGGTCTTCCCTCCCTGTCTCCTGGGTACTGTGAGGGGGTAGGGGAGGTCTTCTCCTGGGTACTGTGGGGGGGGGGGTGGTCTTCTCCTGGGTACTGTGGGGGGTACAAGAGGTCTTCCCTCCCTGTCTCCTCGGTGCTGTAGGGGGTGGGGGGGGGGGTCTTCTCCTGGGTACTGTGGGGGGGGGGGTCTTCTCCTGGGTACTGTGAGTAGACCTACACCTCTCATTTTTGAACACGCTTCGCAAGGATGGAGGATTGACTGATGTTTACTCTAGGACACCCTGCCACTTCCCTCTCTCAGCCCCTTTCCACTTTTAGCCCTGCCGTTCCGACTGCTTGTTTTCCACTGTATATCTATCCTACTGCTGTATATCCTACCCAGCAGGCTGGTTCCATTTCTTTGGACATGAGAGGGCCGAGGTCAGACATGTATATGTGACTAAGGGGGCCACTCAAAGCCAGTGAAGATAAACCAAGTCCTTTCCTCCCTCCTTCTCCTCCTCCTCCTTGTCCTCCTCCCTTCCCTCCTCGATGCCACTACTGTGTATGAGGTCATAAATCTTAGTGAGGAGCAAATGGGTCCTCTGAGGTTGAGCCGGTGTACACATAGACTTCCTCTGTCCACCTCACTTCACTGAGCACTCACCAGGGGTGTGAAGTGTTTGTGAAGTGTGTGTGTGTGTGTGTGTGTGTGTGTGTGTGTGTGTGTGTGTGTGTGTGTGTGTGTGTGTGTGTGTGTGTGTGTGTGTGTGTGTGTGTGTGTGTGTGTGTGTGTGTGTGTGTGTGTGTGTGTAGCATTTGATAGTTCTGTGGGAATCCGTACTGTACGGTCTGTCTGTGTGGGGAATTGACTGCACATTGACCTGGATTGGCAGTCAACAGTGACCTGACATCTCAATTTGATCAGATAAATGTTTTGCCTTCATCCTGAATGTGTAACGGGTGTCCTCCTCCTCTTCAGACGAAGAGGAGGAGTAGGGATTGGACCAAAGTGCAGCGTGATATTTGGACATAACGAAGTTTATTAAAGTACAGACGAAAACCGAAAACACTTCAACAAACTACAAAATAAGAAAACGACGTAGACAGACCTGAACATGGAACTTACATAAATACACGAAGAACTCACGAACAGGAACGGACTACATCAAACGAACGAACAAACCGAAACAGTCCCGTGTGGTGCAACATACACAGACACAGAAGACAATCACCCACAAACAAACAGTGTGAACAGCCTACCTTTATATGGTTCTCAATCAGAGGAAACGTCAAACACCTGTCCCTGATTGAGAACCATATAAGGCTAATTACAAATGACCTACACATAGAAACACAAAAAATAGAATGCCCACCCCAACTCACGCCCTGACCAACTAAACACATACAAAAACAAGAGAAAACAGGTCAGGAACGTGACAGAATGGATGGAATAGCGCTTTGAAATGTAGCTAGGCGGCCAGGCGTGTGAGTCCGTCAGAAGGACTCTTTGCTCTGTGGCGAACAACAATAAGGTACAAAATGGACGCATATGTTCAGTGTTGGTCGTAACCAGAGATCACACAGAGAGGGTCTTCAGAGTCTGGATCTGAGGCTGAATCAGCCCGTAATCACACGCCGGCCAATCTTGTTGGAAATTGCACTGTTTGTAATTAACGCTCAATTAAACCCGACATGGCCGCCCCCCAAATCCCTGTAAGTTAATGGATTAGCCGGCGCAGCTGGCCTGCATTGGACTGCTTATAAAGCACATAAAGTTACCTTGTTAAGGTAGATTCCCCTCAATGATAGTATTTAGAAGATTTGTTTCCTCTCCCCCCCCCCCCCCATCCCCAGCCCTGCAGCCCCAGAGAATCAAAGAAAGAGGGACCAGAGAGAGGGAAGTGCCGGGCTCTAAAGACATATTGTGGTAACTTCACCATTTGATTACACTGCAGCCAATCACACGCTGGTTTGAAGGAATGTGAGGAATCCATCTGCAAAATGTATTCGTCTGAGTGTGTATTACGTTTTTTTATTAACAACACATGGCAGCTGCGGGGAGACAAGCCTCGCTTTCAGCTGCACCGCGTAAGAAAGGGGAGTAGAGAGGAGAGGTGGAGAGGGAGGGAGGGAAGGAAGGAAGGAGGAGGGAGGGAGGAGAAGGAGTGAGGGAGGAGAAGGAAGGTGGGAGGGAGGGAGGGAGGGAGAGAGGAGAAGGAGGGAGGGAGGCAGGAGAAGGAGGGAGGGAGGGAGGCAGGAGAAGGAGAAGGAGGGAGGGAGGCAGGAGAAGGAGGGAGGCAGGAGAAGGAGGGAGTAGAGAGGAGGAGGAAGGGAGGAGGAGGGAGGAGTGGTGGATGGAGGAGGAGGCAAGAGAGGTGGAGGAGAGCGAGCTTATCCTTCAACATTGCCTCGTCTGTGTGCGTTGAGATTTGACGCACAAAGGTGCATTGAAGGGCGAAAGAACTGTATCTGGTTTGTGGAGGCTGAGGGCTTTGTCCGTGTCTCTCCCACAGTTTGCCGTGGCATTAGCAGGGTAAACACGGGGGCGTGACACGCTGACCTGTCCTACGAGGTGACAAATAGTCCTAATACTCCATCACGACACAGGCCTACAGGCTGCTGACACACACACACACACACTCACTCACACACACTTACACTTACACACACACTCACACACTCACACACTCACACACTGGCCTGTTGACTCTGGTGAATGATCAGCCGCATGGTGTTGTGACAGGACACATTACCCAGACCCCACGTATCTGCAGTCTCTTCAAGTGATTGCTTATAACAAATACATAAGCCATCGATTGAGGCGGCATTTAAGGTGATCATTACCGATCGCTCGCTAAAGTGAGAATGTTGATGAGGGTCACGGGTGTTGTTATGGCGATAGGTAATTGATCAATTCTTTCCTCATTGTAAAAGTTGTAATCGTTCATCTAGAAATGATACATTGATTGAAATGAACAACCAGGTGTGGAGCAGCAGGTTACTGTTGTAGCATTTTCCATGCCACACATCCTCCTAGCTGGCAGTGGGTGGTTGGCTGCCATTTTCCATGCCACACCTCCTCCTAGCTGGCAGTGGGTGGTTGGCTGCCATTTTCCATGCCACACATCCTCCTAGCTGGCAGTGGGTGGTTGGCTGCCATTTTCCATGCCACACCTCCTCCTAGCTGGCAGTGGGTGGTTGGCTGACATTTTCCATGCCACACCTCCTCCTAGCTGGCAGTGGGTGGTTGGCTGCCATTTTCCATGCCACACCTCCTCCTAGCTGGCAGTGGGTGGTTGGCTGCCATTTTCCATGCCACACCTCCTCCTAGCTTGGCAGTGGGTGGTTGGCTGCCATTTTCCATGCCACACCTCCTCCTAGCTTGGCAGTGGGTGGTTGGCTGCCATTTTCCATGCCACACCTCCTCCTAGCTGGCAGTGGGTGGTTGGCTGCCATTTTCTATGCCACACCTCCTCCTAGCTGGCAGTGGGTGGTTGGCTGCCATTTTCCATGCCACACCTCCTCCTAGCTGGCAGTGGGTGGTTGGCTGCCATTTTCCATGCCACACCTCCTCCTAGCTTGGCAGTGGGTGGTTGGCTGACATTTTCCATGCCACACCTCCTCCTAGCTGGCAGTGGGTGGTTGGCTGCCATTTTCCATGCCACACCTCCTCCTAGCTGGCAGTGGGTGGTTGGCTGCCATTTTCCATGCCACACCTCCTCCTAGCTTGGCAGTGGGTGGTTGGCTGCCATTTTCCATGCCACACCTCCTCCTAGCTTGGCAGTGGGTGGTTGGCTGCCATTTTCCATGCCACACCTCCTCCTAGCTTGGCAGTGGGTGGTTGGCTGCCATTTTGTGTTGTCACAGCGTTGCTCTTAAGTTGCTCTCTCTGTTTGGACAGTATTGACATTTCATCTGTTTGCAGTTTGCCTCTCCTCCTACACAATAGCAGCCCTTCCATTTGCTAAAACAACAAGCACACAGTAGACAGTAAAATAGCAATCGGCCAGCAAGGAGCTAGTAGTTAGTTACTCTCAAACTTTATTTAAACAAACAGAGAGGACTGAGATGATGATGGTTATGAACATAAACCTGCAGCTCACTGTAAGTAAACAATCACTGACTTTACATTGTCACCAAGCTCAGGGCCCTGGGTCTCGAAGCCACACCTCTCCAACTGTATTCTGGACTTCCTGACGGGCAGACCACAGGTTGTGAGGATTGGCAACAACACCTAACCCGCTCTTACTCTCAACACTGGTGCCCCCCAGAGATGTGTCCTCACCCCACTGCTGTACTCCCTGTTCACCCATGACTGCGTGGCTTTGCACGACATCAACTTCATAATCAAGTTTTGCTGACAACATCACGGTTGTGTGCCTGATCACTGACAACAACGAGTCAGCCTACAGAGATGTCAGAGACCTGACAGTGTGGTGCCAAGACAACAACCTCTCCCTCAACGTCAACAGAACTAAGGAGTTGATTGTCGACTTCAGCAAGCAGCGAGCAGGACACACCCCGATCCTCATCGACGAGACTGCAGTGAAAAGAGGCAGCATCTTCAGGTTCCTCGGCGTCCACATCACAGAGAAGAAGGCGCAACAGTACCTCTACTTCCTCAGGCAGCTGAAGAAATTCGGCATGCCCCCCCCCCCCCCCCCCTCTCCAAATTCTACCACAGCACCATCAAGGTTGTTCTTCTGCTGCATCTCTGCCTGGTACGGGAATTTCTCCATCCATGACCACAAGGACATTCAGCGTGGGGTGAGGATGGACCAGTTTATCACTGAAGCCGTGTTCCCACCCACACAGGACATCTATGTGTAAATATCTTCAATTAGTTTGACTGCCTTCATATTTTCTATTGTTATTAATGGGGCTTTTATTTTCTAGTACTCTAAATTACTTTCCCATTGTTATTAATGGGGCTTTTATTTTCTAGTACTCTAAATTACTTTTCCATTGTTATTAATGGGGCTTTTATTTTCTAGTACTCTAAATTACTTTCCCATTGTTATTAATGGGGCTTTTATTTTCTAGTACTCTTAATTACTTTTCTATTGTTGTTGAATAGTTGAGGGGTGAACCTGCAACTAAGCATTTCACTGCACTGTGTACTCCATGTTTATCATGTGCATATGACTAATAAACAAACTTGAACTTTAACCTTCTGACACTGACTTATTCACGGGTTTCTCACCGGCAACAAACTACTACAAAACACTTAATTTTATGATGATACTCAATAATATGAGCTGCTGAAAGCCAGTTAGTCAGTCAGCCAGCCAGTCAGTCAGCCAGTCAGCCAGTCAGCCAGTCAGTCAGTCAGCCAGTCAGTCAGTCAGCCAGTCAGCCAGTCAGTCAGCCAGTCAGTCAGCCAGTCAGTCAGCCAGCCAGCCAGTCAGTCAGTCAGTTAGTCAGCCAGCCAGCCAGTCAGTCAGTCATTCAGCCAGCCAGCCAGCCAGTCGGTGAGTCAGCCAGTCAGTTAGTCAGCCAGTCAGTTAGTCAGCCAGCCAGTCAGTCAGCCACCCAGCCAGCCAGCCAGCATGCCAGCCAGTCAGCCAGTCAGTCAGTCAGTCAGTCAGTTAGTCAGCCAGCCAGCCAGTCAGTTAATCAGTTAGTTAGTCAGTCAGCCAGTCAGTTAGTTAGTCAGTTAGTCAGCCAGCCAGCCAGCCAGCCAGCCAGCCAGTCAGTCAGTCAGTTAGTTAGTCAGCCAGCCAGTCAATCAGTCAGTCAGTTGGTTAGTCAGACAGCCAGTCAATCAGTCAGTCAGTTGGTTAGTCAGTCAGTCAGTCAGACAGCCAGCCAGCCAGCCAGCCAGCCAGTCAGTCAGTTAGTTAGTCAGCCAGCCAGTCAATCAGTCAGTCAGTTGGTTAGTCAGTCAGCCAGCCAGCCAGTCAGTCAGTTGGTTAGTCACCCAGTCAGTCAGCCAGCCAGCCAGCATGCCAGCCAGCCAGTCAGTCAGTTGGCTAGACAGCCAGCCAGCCAGTCAGTCAGTCAGCCAGCCATATATAGTGCACTACTATAGCACCCTATTCCCTATATAGTGCACTACTATAGCACTCTATTCCCTGTATAGTGCGCTACCATAGCACCCTATTCCCTATATAGTGCGCTACTATAGCACCCTATTCCCTATATATAGTGCACTACTATAGCACCCTATTCCCTATATAGTGCACTACTATAGCACCCTATTCCCTATATAGTGCACTACTATAGCACCCTATTCCCTGTATAGTGCGCTACTATAGCACCCTATTCCCTATATAGTACACTACTATAGCACCCTATTCCCTATATATTGCACTTCTTTGAAAAGAAAAGTGGTCTATAAATGAAATAAGGTGCCATTTGCCACCTGTTGTCTCTGCCGTTAACGACAGATAGGGATTATGAAACACGGTAGTAGCTT